>NC_035446.2:26397703-26697703 GCF_002127325.2 Helianthus annuus
TTACTTCATCTAAATTCCTGCAAGGTGTCATAACAAGATCATTCATAGAATAATGAATCCTTAAGAAGTCCCATTTTGAAGGCTTCAACAGCCGTAGCCATATCCAAGTTGGGAATATCCAAGGATTCTTTACTAAATTTAGTTATAAAATCCCTTAATGATTCATTATTATTTTGAGTTATCCTGTACAAATCACTAGTTAATTTGTTCAAATTTCTACTACAAGAGAATTGGTTATTGAATAAATTAAACTAAATTAGCAAATGAAGTAATAGAGTAAGGGGGAAGACTTAGCAGCCACTTAAGAGCTTGATCCAGTTAGAGTGGATCCAAATCCTTTACATAGGCATGCTTCCTTCAAACTTTTCTGGGATAGGATTGATTTCCATCCTTTCCCTGTATTGTGCTATATGCTCCTCTGGATCCGTTGTGCCATCATACAGCTTCATGGTAGGGATATGGAACCTTTTGGGCACCTCTGCATCACAAAATTGGTGGTGCAAAGCGTGATACCTTGTGGCTTCCATCTGCAATCTCTGGGATAGGCTTGACTACCCCTGGAACACTTGAGATCATGTCCTTTAGTTTCTGTAATTCCCTGGCCATAGCGTGATTGGTACCTGTATCCTGCATGAATCCATGGTTAGTGGTAGGATAATTATTTAAAGTGTTACCTCCCATTGGGTTCAAGTTAGGGAATCCATATTTGCTGGGATTCTGGAACAACGGAGGACCAGTGGAAGCAATGGTCTGCATTGGAATGAAGTCCCCTTGATGGACATCTGGATTTCCTGTTTGTAAACTTCTTAAGGATCCTGGCATCGGGAAGGATCCTGGTGTCTGAGTAGATCCTGGAACAAAGGAGGATCCTTGAACCTGGGATGATCCTGGAACAAAGGAGGATCCTTGACCCTGGAATGATCCTGGAACAAAGGAGGATCCTTGAACCTGGGATAAGCCCGGAACGAAGTAGGATCCTTGAATTGCTGTGCACCCGGATATACTCCTGAATTCATAAAGGATCCCATATACCGAGGATAGGATCCTGCTGGCTGAAAATACGAGGCCCGATGTCTGAGTCATTGCTGCTGACTTGAGATGTGATCCTCTCGTCTCCCCTGTGATCTGTACGTCTGGGATCCCTGATGGCTGAGAGGTGACCATTGGAGTCTCAAACTCAAGGATTTTGGTATCAGTGGGGAATGATCCTCTGCCGCTTTCTTTTGTCTTTTGAGATCTCCAATCTCCCTGAGGATCCTGTCATTAGTTTCATCCTGCCGCTGCATACGATCCTTCATCTGCAAAATTAAAGCAAACACATCACTAGTACTGGAGTAGAAGAATTCATAGCAGAAGAAGATGGAGGTTTAGAGAAAGAAGGGGTTGGTCTCTTCTCAGCATTTCTCTGGGATCCTGCCGGTGGAGGAGGTAGAGTGGTTTGTGCTGAGGTGACTGCAGACATCGCCGTGGAGGTGTTCTTCAATGATGAAGCCATGTAACTCTTTGAAATGATTTCGAACAAAAGATTTTCTTATGAATGAAGCACCAATTGCCCCACGGTGGGCGCCAAACTGTTTTGGTCAAAAAATCACACAAGGATAATGTAAACCAAACTTTATGTAAACGGGGTATGATGCTTGGTTAGCTATGAAAGTAAAGGATCACTTCTGTGATAAAGATACAAAGACACAATGATTTATACGAGGAAAAAGCCCTTGATCAATGTATGATCTCCGGCATAAAAAACCTCGGGTGATGGCAACTACCGATCACCAACTTCAATATAATAAAAATGTAGTTACAACTTTGGATGATAATGAGCTGAGTACAAGGATCACTGAATGTCTAAGTGTTGAGAGTTGTGTCGTATGTTGTGTGTGTTCTTCCGAATGAGGAAGAGTGGTATTTATACATGTGTAGGTAACTTATTTTAGGTAGATAGACCACTAATCAGCTCATTACCCCTTTAGAAATAAAGATAATCTAGCCTAAATTGCTGCCCATTAATCAAGCTAAGTTTCCATATCCGGTACAACGTCTATCTCCAATTTAGCTCTTGCCATATTTGTGAAAACGCGTCCCTGGATCATGATGTGTAGGGCATATCCTGCTAGGTGTTCCTGCAAAACAATTTTGTAACAAGTGGAAGTGACCGTTAGTGTAAGGATCACCATATCGTCCATGATCCTGATCCTGAAGTCTGGCTGAGGATCACTATCTGCCAAAGAAACAAGGATCACTGGTCAGGATCACGTATAAGGATCATTTATAGTAAAATCCAGCCCCAACAGCAGCCATTTAAGAGCTGATCCAGTAAGAGTGGATCCAAATCCTTTACATAGGCATGCTTCCTTTAACTTTTCCGGGATTGGATTGATCTCCATCCTCTCCCTGTATTGTGCTATGTGCTCCTCAGGATCCGTTGTACCATCATACAGCTTCATAGTAGGGATATGGAACCTTTTGGGTACCTCTGCATCACAAATTGGTGGTGCAAAGCGAGATACCTTATGGCTTCCATCTGCAATTTCTGGGATAGGCTTGACTACCCCTGGAACACTTGAGATCATATCTTTTAGCTTCTGCAACTCCCTGGCCATAGCATGATTGGTACCTGTATCCTGCACGAATCCATGGTTAGTGGTAGGATAATTATTCAAGGTGTTACCTCCCATCGGATTCAAGTTAGGAACATTGGGTGTGAATCCATATTGCTGGGATTCTGGGATAACGGAGGGACCAGTGGAAGCAATGGTCTGCATTGGAATGAAGTCCCCTTGATGGACATCTAGACTTCCTGTTTGCAAACTTTTTAGGGATCCTGGCATCTGGAAGGATCCTGGTATCTGAGACGATCCCGGAACGAAGGAGGATCCTTGAACCTGGGATGATCCTGGAACAAAGGAGGATCCTTGAACCTGGGATGATCCAGGGACAAAGGAGGATCCTAAGCTCATGAAGGATCCCGAATGCTGGGCGTAGGATCCCGCCGGTTGAAAATATGATCCTGATGCCTGAGTCATTGTTGCTGGGCTGAAATGCACTCCTCTTGTTCCACCCATATATTGTATGTCTGGGACCTCTGTTGGCTGAGAAGTAATCATTGGAGTATCAAAATTCAAAGATTTGGGCATTAGTGGGGAATGATCCTCTGCCGTTTTCTTTTGCCTTTTGAGATCTCCAATTTCTCTGAGGATCCTGTTATTAGTTTCATCCTGCTGTTGCATACGATCCTTCATCTGCAAAATCAAAGTAAATATATCACTAGTACTGGGAACAGAAGAAGTTAGAGCAGAAGATGATGGTCTAGAGGATATAGAAGTTGGTCTCTTCTCAGCATTTTTCTGAGATCCAGCTGGTGGTGGAGGCAAAGGTGGAATGCCAGTAGATGAATTGACTGCCGACATCGCTGTGGATGTATTCTTCAATGACGATGCCATGTAAATCTTTGAAATTATTTCGAACAAAAGGTTTTCTTATGAATGAAGCACCAATTGCCCCACGGTGGGCGCCAAACTGTTTTGGTCAAAAATCACACAAGGATAATGCAACCAAACTCTATGTAAACGGGGTATGATGCTTGGTTTATTGAAAAAGTAAAGGATCACTTCAGTATGAAATATGCAAAGACACAATGATTTATACGAGGAAAAAGCCCTTGATCAATGTATGATCTCCGGCATAAAAAACCTCGGGTGATGGCAACTACCGATCACCAAACTTCAATATAAGAAAAATGGTTACAACTTCGGATGATAATGAGCTGAGTACAAGGATCACTATAGTTTCGAGTGTCTAAGCGTGTGAGAATTGTGTTGTGTGTTCTTCCGAATGGGGAAGAGTGTTTATATATACAAGTGTAGGTGACCTATTTTAGGTAAAAAGACTAATAATCAGCTCATTACCCCTTTAGAAATAAAAGCAAATCTAGCCTAAATTGTCGCCCTTAAATCATGCCAAGTTTCCATATCCTTTGCAACGTTCATCTCCGATTAAGCACATTCTATAATTGTAAAGACGCGTCCTTTGATTGTGATGCTAAGAGCGGATCCTGCTAGACATTCTTGCAAAATGACATTAATTTCAACGAAAGCAACTGTTAGCATGAGGATCCTATGATGGTCTGTGATCCTGATCCTGGAACTCTGCTGAGGATCACTATCTGCCAAAGAAACAAGGATCACTGGTTAGGATCACATGTAAGGATCATGTATTGTAAAAATCCAGCCCTAACACTAAGCATGTGCAGAACTTGATTTCAATCAAGAACAGGGGTTGTTGAAGAATGAGATGCTGTTAGTTGCTGAAGAAGCTTGAAGCAACACAATAACAAGATGTACCTGAGTCGGAAGAACCGGATACGAAACGCCGTCTGACAATGAAAATGCATTTGAAGAAGTATCGTGAACCTACTTGAAAGACAAAGATTGAAGAAGAAAAGAGCTGCTGAGAATCCTCCTCTCACATTCTTTTTGACAAGAATTTCAAGCAAATGCTGATCATGATCCAGATATGAAGCTAACCACAAGATCTGAAGAAAGAGACCCAGTGCTGAGAGTACAGAAGTCAGAACTTCCACAACATCTACAGCATAGCGATGACCATAGACTTCGTTGAAGACGTTGCTGAATTCTTGCTATGAAGATAGTTTGATGGCATCAGTCTAGGGGGGATTGTTAGGCCCTAAAATGTGAGACTGACGCATCAAATTAACACAATGGGTTATGGTTACGAACTGGGTCTTACCGGGTTAGTTAATATTTGGTTTTGGACCTTTATAGGTCACTTGGGCCAAGCTTTAGGCCATGTGGGCCAAGCAGGCCTAAGGGGAGCCTGTTAGGGGAGGATTTTCTAACAATTAGTGATCCTTATTTGCTATCTTAATAAGTGATCCTTACTTCTGTGACAGATAGTGATCCTCAGAAGAGCTTCAGGATCAGGATCATGGATCACCCTAAGGATCCTCGTACTAACGATTGGCTGTTTGTGTTTCGTATTGTTTTGTAGGAGTATTGAGCTTGACTTGGTCTTGGCAACGTTACTATGGAATATTCCACGGGTATTTCACACACATTTGAATAGAAATGGACGTTGTGGAGAACGTGGGAGCATGGCACAAAAGTCGGACAATTAGTTAGCTTAGTTAGCTTTCATTTTTAAAGGGGTGACCAGCTAAAATTAGAAAACTTCGCCATTTTCGGTTACACACACACTCTCGTGCAATTGCAGTCTCAAAGCCCTCAACGAACACTTAACAATTCACACACTTTTATACGATTAACCATAGTGATCCTTGTACTTAGCTCGTCACTATCCGAAGTTGTAAACTTTTATTGATTTATTTGAGCTTGGTGATCGGTAGTTTCCATCACCCGAGGTTTTTTATGCCGGAGATCATTCATTGATCAAGGGCTTTTTCCTCGTATAAATCTTTGTGTTGTTTGTGCAATTTACATCGAAGTGATCCTTATTATTGTTCTTCATTTCAAGCATCATTCCCCGTAACTAAGAGTTTGGTTGCATTATCCTCATTAGATTTTTAACCAAAACAGTTTGGCGCCCACCGTGGGGCAATTGGTGCTTCATTTCTAAGAAAGTTTTCTGTTGGTGATCATTCTGGTTCATTGCATACAAGTACATGGCTTCATCATTGAAGAATACCTCTACTTCAATGTATGCGGTCAATTCGTCTCAGGGCATTCCACCTTTGCCTCCACCACCTGCTGGATCTCAGAAAAATGCTGAGAAGAAACCAACTCCCATTTTCTCTAAACCTCCAACTTCTTCTGCTCCTTACACTCCCACTACTAGTGACATGTTTACTTTGATTTTGCAGATGAAGGAAGATATACAGCAACAGGATAAGACCAATGATAGGATCCTCAAAGAAATCGGAGATCTGAAGAAACAAAAGAAAGTGGCAGAGGATCATTCCCCACTGGTGCCCAGATCTTTGAATTTTGACACTCCGGTGATTACTTCTCAGCCATCAGAGGTTCCAGATGTTCAATATGTGGGTGGACCAAAAGGAGTACACTACGGTTCAGCAATAGTGACTCAGGCATCAGGTTCATATTTCCAGCCAGCAGGATCCTATCCTCAGCATATGGGATCCTTCATGAATTCAGGAGCCTACTCAGGAGCGCAGCAGGTTCAAGGATCCTCCTTTGTTCCAGGATCATCCCAGGTTCAAGGATCCTCCTTTGTTCCAGGATCATCCCAGGTTCAAGGATCCTCCTTTGTTCCAGGATCATCCCAGGTTCAAGGATCCTCCTTTGTTCCAGGATCATCCCAGGTTCAAGGATCCTCCTTTGTTCCAGAATCATCCCAGGTTCAAGGATCCTCCTTCGTTCCAGGATCATCCCAGTTTCAGGGACCCTTCCAGATGTCAGGATCCTTGAGGAGTTTGCAAACAGGAAGTTCAGATGTCCATCAGGGAGATTTTATTCCGATGCAGACCATTGCTTCCACTGGTCCCTCCATCATCCCAGAGTTCCAGCAATATGGATTCACATCCGGTGTTCCTAACTTGAACCCGATGGGAGGTAACACTTTTAATAATTCTCTTACAACTAACCATGAATTCATGCAGGATACAGGTATCAACCATGCCATGGCTAGAGAGTTGTAAAAATTGAAGGATATGATATCAAGTGTTCCAGGAGTGATCAAACCTATCCCGGAGAGTGCAGATGGAAGCCATAAGATATCTCGTTTTGCACCACCAATTTGTGATGCTGAGATACCCAAAAGGTGCCATGTGCCAACCATGTAGCTGTATGATGGTTCGACGGATCCTGAGGAGCACATAGCACAATACCGAGAGAAGATGGAGATCAATCCAATTCCAGAAAGGTTAAAGGAAGCATGCCTATGCAAGGGATTTGGATCCACTCTTACTGGATCAGCTCTCAAATGGCTGCTAAGTCTTCCCCCTTACTCTATTACCTCATTTGCTAATCTAGTTAACTTATTCAATAATCAGTTTTCTTGTAGTAGAAAATTTGAGCGATTAACTAGTGATCTATATAGGATAACCAAGGGTCATAATGAATCATTAAGGGATTACATAACCAAATTTAGTAAAGAATCCTTAGACATTCCCAACTTGGATATAGCCACGGCTGTTGAGGCCTTCAAAATGGGATTGCTTAGGGATTCATTGTTCTATGATGATCTTGTTATGACACTATGCAGGAACCTAGATGAGGTAAGAACCCGGGCACTCAGGTTCATCCGGCTAGAGGATGACAAAAGGATCCAGGAGAGACTAGCAGGATCCTCGAAACAAGAAAAGCAAGGATCCTCGTTCAAAAACAACAAATTCAAATCCTATAACAGATCTGATAACCAGAACGTGCATGTTGTTGATCAAGAAGATGATGATGAGGATTATCCTCCAATTTCTGAATATTGTTTTTCCGTTGATAACAATGAACTAATCCTTGCGATGCAAAATCTAGGAGATAAAGCCAGATGGCCTAGAAAAAATGACAGACCGGCTGCAACCAAAGACAAAACAAAGTGGTGTGCATACCATAAAGATTTTGGGCATTTAACAGAGGAATGCATTGCATTGAGAAAAGAAATTGGATACTTATTGAGCAAGGGGCATTTAAAAGAATTGCTGGGTAGAAAAAAGTCAAGGACTCAGGATCCTGAAAGGATCCCTGAAAAAGCTCCGGCTCCTCCAGCAGATGCACAAGTGATAAACTTTATTTCTGGAGGATCAGACATCTGTGGTACATCCTTCTCAGCAGCTAAAAGGCATGCAAAGGAAGCTAAAATAGATAATGGAGAAAGACCTGTTCGAACATCAAGTGTCTCTGAAGGAAAAGTCATAACCTTTGATGAGGATGATCGTGTTGACATCCAGGATCCTCACCATGATGGTTTAGTTATTACTCTTTTTATTTCTAACCATTTTGTCCACAGGATCCTTATTGACGGAGGAATCTCAGTAAACATTATCCAACTGGATGTTCTAAAGAAAATGGGTATCCTTGAATCAGATATCATACCAAGATCCTCCGTGCTCGTGGGATTTAGTGGCGAAACCAAGAACACCCTGGGGGACATTAAACTCCCAATTTATGTTGAAGGATTACATAATTATCAAAAATTTTGGGTTATTGACTGTTTATCTTGTTGTAATTTTATCCTTGGCAGGCCCTGGATACACGATATGAAGGCAGTCCCATCTACCTACCATCAATGTGTGAAGCTCCTTAGTCCTTGGGGAATAGTCAAGATTGATAGTGATCAGCAGGAGGCTAAGGATTGCTACACTTCATCAATGAAACCAGCCTCGAAGTCAAGGGAGCAATAGCAATCAAAGTATCCTCCAAGGGATGTCTTGGAGGCAAGAGAGCAGGATGTGGTAGAAATCCTCATGGATCCTGATGATCCTGAATCCAAAATCTATATCGGATCAGGGATCCTTGGCAAAATGAAAGAAGATCTTGTATCCTTCCTCAAAAGAAGGAAGACTACTTTTGCATGGAAGCATGAGGATATGACAGGTATATCTAAGGATATTATCACTCATAAACTTGGCATTGACAGGTCATTCAAACCAATCCACCAAAAAAGGAGGAAGTTTGCACCAGAAAGAAATGCCATTATCCAGGAAGAGGTAGAGAAATTGCCCCGAGCAGGTATGATTAGAGAGGTTAAATATCCCAGATGGCTGGCCAATGTGGTTGTTGTTCAAAAGAAAAATGGAAAGTGGAGGGTATGTGTCGATTTCACAGATTTAAATAAGGCATGTCCTAAGGATCCTTTCCCATTACCCCACATTGACTCCATGGTGGATGCAACGGCGGGTCATGAACTGTTGACTTTTATGGATGCTTCATCTAGATTTCAACAAATTCAGATGGAACCATCTGATCAAGAGGATACGGCTTTTATGACTCCAACCGGTATATATTGTTATATTGCTATGCCGTTTGGATTAAGGAATGCAGGTGCAACATATCAAAGGCTGGTGAATATGATGTTCAAGGATCAGATTGGACAAACTATGGAGGTTTACATAGATGATATGGGGGTAAAGTCCATAAAAGCTGAGGATCACCTAAGAGACTTGGAGGAAGCATTTGATATCCTTGACAGATATAACATGAAACTTAATCCTTCAAAATGTCACTTTGGTGTTAAAGCAGGTAAGTTCTTAGGATACATGGTGACCAAGAGAGGCATTGAAGCTAGCCCGGAACAAATCAAAGCCTTGGTGAATATCAAATCTCCTGCCAATGCTAAGGATGTGCAAAGGCTAACAGGCAGGATAGCAGCTTTGAACAGATTTATATCCAAATCCTCGGAAAAGTGCAAAGAATTCTATGATATCCTAAGGAAGAACAAGAAATTTGAGTGGACTGAGAAGCATGAAAATGCCCTAAGAGCTCTCAAAGATTACCTATCCTCGGCCCCAGCCTTGATGAAACCAGAAAAAGGAGATGTGTTTTCCTTATATCTTGCAGTATCCTCAAAAGCAGTAAGTGCAGTCCTTGTTAAGGATCATGAAGGTACACAACATCCTGTCTATTATGTAAGTAAGAGTTTACTTGATGCTGAATCCAGGTATTCACACCTTGAAAAGCTTATCCTTGATTTAATTATGGCATCTACTAAGTTGAGACATTATTTTGAAACTCATGTTATCGTTGTTAAAACTAATTTTCCAATTAAGAATGTCCTCAGGAAACCCGAGATGTCTGGAAGGATGGCTAAGTGGGCAGTGAAGCTTAGTGCCTATGATATAAGATATGAGCCTAGGACAGCCATCAAATCCCAAGCATTGGCCGACTTTGTGGCTGATTTCAGTAGTGATTTACAAAAAGAAGCTGAGTTAGAAATCCAGCAACTAGAGGAGACCAAGGATCCTTGGATACTCTATACTGATGGATCCTCGAACGTCAAAGGCACAGGGCTTGGTATACTACTAAAATCGCCACAGGGGGACATAATACCCCACTCTATAGCTTGTGAGTTCCAAACCACTAACAATGAGGCTGAGTATGAAGCCTTGATTGCTGGTTTGCAAATTGCTAAGCATATGGGGATCAGGTACCTTGAGGTACATGTAGATTCATTATTAATTACAAATCATTTTAATGGATCCTACACTGTTAAAGGTGAAAAGCTAACAAAATATTTAGAGATAGTCAAAGAATTGGCACTCTCTTTTGTTTCCTTTAGTTTGACACAGGTACCAAGGGAAGAAAATACAGAAGCTGATGCATTGGCTAACTTAGGATCATCCTTGAAGATCCCGGAGGATATAAGTATCCCCATTATCCATATCTTGGCTCCTGCTTTCGAGGATCATGTGGCCATGGAGATAGGGGAGGATTCTGCAATTATCCCTAGTGAGGATACTCAATCTTATCCAGGATCAGGATCATGGATCTCACCAATCATGAGATGCTTACAACACGGAGAGATTCCTACGGGAGAAAATCCTAGGGCTTTCAAAATTAAGGTATCTCAATTCACAATCTTAAATAATATGTTGTATAAGCGATCTCTAGCAGGACCATATTTAAGATGCATCGAGGATCCTGAGGTCCAAGAAGTTTTAAAAGACTTCATGAAGGAGATTGTGGTAACCACACTGGGGGCAGGGCATTGTTCTCAAGGATCCTAAGGACAGGATAGTACTGGCCAACTATGAAAAGGGATGCTGTGGAGTATGCTAAGAAGTGTGATCCTTGTCAGAGACACAACAATATCCTTCATCAGCCGGCTGAATTTCTACATCCTATATCCTCCTCTTGGCCATTTATGAGATGGGGGATGGATATAGTTGGTAAGATCCCTAAGGCACCTGGTGGGAAAGTGTTCACGCTTGCTATGACTGATTACTTCTCCAAGTGGATAGAGGCTGAAGCTTTTGCCCAAGTCAGAGAAAAGGAAGTTATATCCTTCATTAAAAGAAATATTATAACTAGATTTGGTATTCCTTCTTAAATCATATGTGATAATGGTTCCCAATTTATTGGGGGCAGAACCACTAACTTTTGTGACAGCTGGGGGATTAAGATGATAACATCAACACCAGTCCACCCACAAGCTAATGGTCAAGCAGAATCATCCAACAAGATCATCATCAACAATTTGAAGAAGAAACTTGGATCCAAGAAAGGGAAATGGGAAGAAGAACTACCTTATGTGCTCTAGGCTGACAGGACAACCCCTAAGAATGCTACTGGTCAAACGCCATTCTCTTTGGTATTTGGGGCAGAATCAGTGATCCCAACAAAAATGGTAGTTCCAACTGCTAGAACAAGTACCCGTGATCCTGAGGAAAATGATGTGAACCTGGCTCAAGACCTGGATACTATTGAGGAAATCAGGGATCTGGCTAGGATAAGGATGGCTAGTTATCAACAAAGAATGGCTGGTGCTTACCACAAAAATGTCAGGATCAGGAAGTTTCAAGTTGGAGATATGGTATTGAGGAAAGCATTTCAGAGTACCACCAATCCCGCTGATGGAAAATTGGCACCAAAATGGGAAGGCCCTTATTTGATTGAAGCTGAAGCAGGAAAGGGGGCATATAGATTGCTGACCATGGAAGGTGATTTGTTACCAAGAGCTTGGAATGCTGTCCATTTGAAGAAATATTTCATGTGAGCAGGATCCTCCTGGCACGTATGATCCTTACATTAGGGGTACCCTTGAAGGATCCTTAAAGCATCAATGATCCTTACTCTGGTAATGTCCTAATCTTGAACTATTTCATTTACTTATTTTCTTATACAAGGATAAGGATCATGTGTCCTTTATCCTTCTCTCATAAGATTCGGAGTTTTGAAAGTTCAGGTATTCTTAGCATAATGTTGATTATCTACAGAAGCAATCCAGATCCTTGGGTTTAACCCCAGTTATTTGGGCTTGACCCCAGTTTCGCCTGTAGCGCATGATGATCCTGGTATAGTTGAAGGCATTGGGACCAGTACTCGCTTTAGGGGCTGATAATTCCATTGTACTGGCTATACCTAGGATCCTATGTATAATGGTAGACGTACCATACATCCGTTCCAAAGGTTTCTAACGTTTTCACGTTAGCTAAGGTTTTGGCATTGTCATGTCACTAAGTTTGGATAGTCGCCAGTTAGGGCCCTACTCCAGTTTACACATGATCTTTGGGCTTGTCCCCAGTTATCCTTGGGCTTGTCCCCAGTTGCTAACTCTTATCTTATATTGGCTTAGTCCCAAGTTATGCTCTATTTCAGGTCCTTGAAGTTAAACAACTAAGGATCCTTGATCCTTGTTTCTCTCTGAGGTTTGTCTTATAGTTATCCTGATTATGGTTAGGATCCTAACTTGGAACCTCAGGTATGATCCTTAACTATTTTTATCTTATTCATCGTTTATTTGAATAACCCTTATACTATGACAACTGAACTTATGATCCTTAAAACATATACTACTTTTTGGGATTTTTCAACTATAGGATATTTGATCAAGGATCATATCCTAAATGTTTTCAATCTGACTTATTCAAAATTGCTTATTTAATAAATGCACATCAAAACAATTGAGAATCAAAGGAACTAAGAGGATAACAACACAAGATAAGCGACAAAAGGTTAAGATTTTATTTATTAACAAAAAAGACTAACCCTTAAAAGGTTGTCAAAATTACCTACCCAAGCATCTACCAGCAATACGTGGCCCGTCCGCTGGGGTAGTGTTTTGGTCAAAAATCTAACGAGGATAATGCAACCAAACTCTTAGTTATGGGGAATGATGCTTGAAATGATGAACAATGATAAGGATCACTTAAATGTAAATTGCACAAGTGACACAAAGATTTATACGAGGAAAAAGCCCTTGATCAATGAATGATCTCCGGCATAAAAAACCTCGGGTGATGGAAACTACCGATCACCAAGTTCAAATTAACCAACCAATGTTTACAACTTCGGATAGTAACGAGCTAGGTACAAGGATCACTATGGTGTAGTGTGCAAGAATGTGTGAAAAATGTGAAGTGTTTTGCCGAATGCTCAAGACTACAGATGTACGAGTGTGTGTAGCTGAAATTAGCCAAGTGTTCTAACTACTAGCTCGTTACCCCTTTTAAAAATAGAAGTTAACTAGCCTAACAAACTATCCGCAATTCGTTCCAAGCTCCCACGTTCTCCACAACGTCCATTTTCGGTCAAACGTGTGCGAAATAAGCGTGGAATATTCCTTAGTAACGTTGCCAAGACCAGGTCCAACTTGTAACTCCTGCAAAACAATACGAAATTCAAAGAGAACAATCGTTAGTATAAGGATCCTTAGGATGATCCATGATCCTGATCCTGTAGCTCTTCTGAGGATCACTATCTACCACAGAAGTAAGGATCACTATTAGGATATCATGTGAGGATCACAGGTCATTAAAAATCCTGCCCTAACAATTGCCCCCAAAATATAAGGAGTAATTATGTAACATTGACGAGTTATATTTTGCTGATCTTATCCGTAACTAACTAATGGATATATAGCCGTTGTAATCGAACTATCCGTTGCAATCCTGACGTCACGGAAGTGACAACCCTGCACAAATCATGATTATAAATAGAGATAGAGATAGGATCGTTTGCATTTAAAATCAAGAACTTCTCCCTTTATAACCGCATTTAGAAGATCAAACAGGTATTCTCCTCTTCATCTTCTCTCTTTTTTACTTGCTCTGTTTTCCTGCTTTTTTCAATTACTTCGTTCAAGATTTTGCTCCAGAACTCCCCTGCTAAGGATCACCAGAAAGTAAGCCCCTTCAAGAGTCAAGGGATCATAACAGATTCCGCTAAAGAACGCTGCATCTTCACCGATCCTCAAATTGACAGGGTCCGGTATTATTTTCCCGCAAACACCGTGTTCAAACCCTATGATCCTACTGCCCTGAGCGATCACACTTCTGATTCATGGGTTGCCTTCCCTGTGACCCCCTTTGTCATTGGCTATACATATCCCTTTCCAGCTTTCACCCAATCCTTCTTTTCCCTGACCGGCATTTCCTACATCCAAGCCATGCCGATGATCTGGAGGGTTTTGTATACCCTTGAAAGGATCATCGAGCAGGAGGGGATAGATTTAGGCATGGCTGAGTTAGGAGAACTGTATGATCTTACCACCTTTGGCTCCCATCGCTATCTGTTCAAACGAAGGCCTGGGGAGGAGCATCCAATCTTCAAAGCCACCAAGAATGATACCAACTGGAAGCGGCGCTTCTTTTTTGTGAGAAGAGATTCTATCCCTGATGGGAAGGATCTACCCAAGAAGTGGGCTACCCATGGTAGGATGAAGGATCCTGAGGAGGATCACCATAGAACTTATCCTTCAGAATAAGGATCACTGACATTCTTTTGCTTTTTTGTTGTGCAGCTATCTCCGTTTCACACCTCAGATTAAGTCCTGCTACTAAAGAGAGACTCTTGGCCTTCAAGAAACTTGATCCTGAAACAAGAACTTTCAAGACTACCACCCAAGATTCTCAGGAAGTATCCTCTGGTTCTGTCACAATGTCAAGTAAGTATCCTTGTTTTGAAGATTCAATTAAATAATAAAATTTAAGTAAAATTGAGATACTTATCTTGTTTTGGTTGTGTAGGTGCTAGAAAATCCACCAAGTCTGCTTCAAAGTTCAGCATCACCGATCTCACCAATGTCAAATCCTCGAGGAAGAAGACTCCTGCCAGCCCAACTGCTTCAATCCCCAAGGCACCCCTCAGAGGGAAGGGAGGCAAGAAGAGAAAGGCCTCTGAAGCTGAGGATCTGCAAGGCCTCCCCTTGATCCGCCAACAATTCATGGACTACTTCAATGAGGTAAGGATCACTGTCCCTGCTTGTACATCCTGCTTGTATGAGGATCATTTGGTTCTGACAATATCCTTTGTCTTCCTTGCAGAAATTTGCTGAGATAGAGACCTATGTTGGCCACGTTGAGGATCAGGATAGCAAGATTGCTGATCTTCAACAGGTTGCTGTGCTGAAAGACCTCAAGATAGCCGATCTTCAGAAGGATCTCCAGGCCACCAAGAATGATGCTGCCAAGATGCTGATCAACTTTGATTATGAGAAGCACGAGATCACCCAGGATGCCAAGGTCTCAGCTGCTATAGCAATGTACAAGATCCAGCTGCAAATGGCCATGGAAGCTCAGG
This sequence comes from Helianthus annuus, assembly GCF_002127325.2. Classification (NCBI taxonomy): domain Eukaryota; kingdom Viridiplantae; phylum Streptophyta; class Magnoliopsida; order Asterales; family Asteraceae; genus Helianthus; species Helianthus annuus. Next base: position 26,412,868 of record NC_035446.2, read on the forward strand.
ATCCTGATTTTGACAAGAGCACCTGGGATGTGGAGGGCTGGAAGGCAAGGCTGGCTGAACTAGAGGACGATGAAGAGGCTGAGGAGATCTTGACACTTGAGGCTGGAGGCAGTGGCAAGGATCAGGGTGGTGAGGCAAGTGGAGCTGGTGGTGAGGATGCAGCGAAGGTCTAAGCTGCAGGATTGGGCGATGAAGGAAACTTCTAGACATAGCCGGAGCCCAATTTTTTTGTTTAGTGGTTGTTTTGTTGAACAATGATGGTCTGTACTTGTGAACAATAGTTTTAGGTTTAAGGATCTAGGATCCTTCAGACAATAGGCAGGATTGCAAGTGGTGGAGGGATCCTCTGTTTGGGGGATGAAACCATTGTGATCCTGCCGCCTTTACTTTCCTGCACAACTTCAAACCTATTATCATGGACACCCTTCACCTACCCCAGCGGACGGGCCACGTATTGCTGGTAGATGCTTGGGGTAGGTAATTTTGACAACCTTTGAAGGGTTAGTCTTTTTGTTAATAAATTAAATCTTAACCTTTTGTCGCTTATCCGGTGTTGTTATCCTTTAAGTTCCTTTAATTTTTTAATTGTCTTGATGTACACTTATTAAATGAGCAACTTTGAATAAGTCAGATTGAAAACATTTAGGATATGATCCATGATCAAATATCCTATAGTTGAAAAATCCCAAAAAGTAGTATATGTTTTAAGGATCATGAGTTCAGTTGTCAAAGTATAGGGTTTATTCAAATAAACAATGAATAAGATAAAAATGATTAAGGATCATACCTGAGGATCCAAGTTAGGATCCTAACCATAATCAGGATAACTATAAGATAAACCTTAGAGAGAAATAAGGATCAAGGATCCTTAGTTGTTTAACTTCAAAGACCTGAAATAGAGCATAACTTGGGACTAAGCCAATATAAAATAAAAGTTAGTAACTGGGGACAAGCCCAAGGATAACTGGGGACAAGCCCAAGGATAACTGGGGACAAGCCCAAGGATCGTATGTAAACTGGAGTATGGCCCTCACTGGCGACTATCCAAACTTAGTGACATGATAATGCCAAAACCTTAGCTAACGTGAAAACGTTAGAAACCTTAGGAACGGATGTATGGTACGTCTACCATTATACGTAGGATCCTAGATATAGCCAGTACAATGGAATTATCAGCCCCTAAAGCGAGTACTGGTCCCAATGCCTTGAACTATACCAGGATCATCATGCGCTACAGGCGAAGCTGGGGCCAAGCCCAAATAACTGGGGTTAAACCCAAGGATCTGGATTGCTTCTGTAGATAATCAACATTATGCTAAGGATACCTGAACTTTCAAAACTCAAAGTCTTGTGAGAGAAGGATGAAGGACACATGATCCTTATCCTTGTATGAGAAAATAAGTAAATGAAATAATTCAAGATTAGGACATTACCAAAGTAAGGATCATTGATGCTTTAAGGATCCTTCAAGGATACCCCTAATGTAAGGATCATACGTGCTAGGAGGATCCTGTCTCACATGAAATATTTCTTCAAATGGACAACATTCCAAGCTCTTGGTAACAAATCACCTTCCATGGTCAGCAATCTATATGCCCCCTTTCCTGCTTCAGCTTCAATCAAATAAGGGCCTTCCCATTTTGGTGCCAACTTTCCATCAGCAGGATTGGTGGTATTCTGGAATGCTTTCCTCAATACCATATCTCCAACTCTAAACTTCCTTATCCTGACATTTTTGTTGTAAGCACCAGCCATTCTTTGTTGATAACTAGCCATCCTTATCCTGACCAAATCCCTGATTTCCTCAATAGTATCCAAGTCTTGAGCCTGGTTCTCATCATTTTCCTTAGGATCATGGGTACTTGTTCTAGCAGTTGGAACCACCATTTCTGTTGGGATCACTGATTCTGCCCCAAATACCAAAGAGAATGGTGTTTGACCAGTAGCAATCTTGGGGGTTGTCCTATCAGCCCAAAGCACATAAGGTAATTCTTCTGCCCATTTCCCTTTCTTGGATCCAAGTTTCTTCTTCAAATTGTTGATGATGATCTTGTTGGATGATTCTGCTTGACCATTAGCTTGTGGGTGGACTGGTGTTGATGTTATCATCTTAATCCCCCAGCTGTCACAAAAGTTAGTGGTTCTGCCCCCCAATAAATTGGGAACCATTATCACATATAATTTCAGAAGGAATGCCAAATCTAGTAATAATATTTCTCTTAATAAAGGATATAACTTCCTTTTCTCTGACTTGGGCAAAAGCTTCAGCCTCTATCCACTTGGAGAAATAATCAGTCATAGCAAGCATGAACACTTTCCCACCAGGTGCCTTAGGGAGCTTACCAACTATATCCATCCCCCATCTCATAAATGGACAAGAGGAGGATATAGGATGTAGAAATTCAGCCGCCTGATGAAGGATATTGCTGTGTCTCTGACAAGGATCACACTTCTTAGCATATTCCACAGCATCTCTTTTCATAGTTGGCCAATAGTATCCTGTCCTTAAGATCCTTGAGAACAATGCCCTGCCCCCAGTGTGGTTTCCACAATCTCCTTCATGGAAGTCTTTTAAAACTTCTTGAACTTCAGGATCCTCGATGCATCTTAAATATGCTCCTGCAAGAGATCGCTTATACAACATATTATTTAAGATTGTGAATTGAGATACCTTAATTTTGAAAGCCCTAGGGTTTTCTCCCATAGGAATCTCTCCGTGTTGTAAGTATCTCATGATTGGTGAGATCCATGATCCTGATCCTGGAAAAGATTGCGTATCCTCACTAGGGAGAATCGCAGAATCCTCTCCTATCTCCATCGCCACATGATCCTCGATGGCCGGAGCCAAGATATGGATAATAGGAATGCTTATATCCTCCGGGATCTTCAAAAATGATCCTAAATTAGCCAATGCATCAGCTTCTGTATTTTCTTCCCTTGGTACCTATGTCAAACTAAAGGAAACAAAAGAGAGTGCCAATTCTTTGACTATCTCTAAATATTTGGTTAGCTTTTCACCTTTAACAGTATAGGATCCATTAAAATGATTTGTAATTAGTAATGAATCTACATGTACCTCAAGGTACCTGATCCCCATATGCTTAGCAATTTGTAAACCAGCAATCAAGGCTTCATATTCAGCCTCATTGTTAGTGGTTTGGAACTCACAGGCTATGGAGTGGGGTATTATGTCCCCTTGTGGCGATTTTAGTAGTATACCAAGCCCCGTGCCTTTGACATTTGAGGATCCATCAGTATAGAGTATCCAAGGATCCTTGGTCTCCTCCAGCTGCTGGATTTCTAACTCGGGTTCCTTTTGTAAATCACTACTGAAATCAGCCACAAAGTCGGCCAATGCTTGGGATTTGATGGCTGTCCTAGGCTCATATCTTATATCATAGGCACTAAGCTTCATTGCCCACTTAGCCATCCTTCCAGACATCTCAGGTTTCCTGAGGACATTCTTAATTGGAAATTTAGTTTTAACAACAATAACATGGGTTTCAAAATAATGTCTCAACTTAGTAGATGCCATAATTAATGCAAGAATAAGCTTTTCAAGGTGTGAATACCTGGATTCAGCATCAAGTAAACTCTTACTTACATAATAGACAGGATGTTGTGTACCTTCATGATCCTTAACAAGGACTGCACTTACTGCTTTTGAGGATACTGCAAGATATAAGGATAACACATCTCCTTTTTCTGGTTTCATCAAGGCTGGGGCTGAGGATAGGTATTCTTTGAGAGCTCGTAAAGCACTTTCATGCTTCTCAGTCCACTCGAATTTCTTGTTCTTCCTTAGGATATCATAGAATTCTTTGCATTTCTCCGAGGATTTGGATATAAATCTGTTCAAAGCTGCTATCCTGCTTTTTAGCCTTTGCACATCCTTAGCATTGGCAGGAGATTTGATGTTCACCAAGGCTTTGATTTGTTCCGGGCTAGCTTCAATGCCTCTCTTGGTCACCATATATCCTAAGAATTTACCTGCTTTAACACCAAAGTGACATTTTCAAGGATTAAGTTTCATGTTATATATGTCAAGGATATCAAATGCTTCCTCCAAGTCTCTTAGGTGATCCTCAGCTTTTATGGACTTTACCACCATATCATCTATGTAAACCTCCATAGTTTGTCCAATTTGATCCTTGAACATCATATTCACCAGCCTTTGATATGTTGCACCTGCATTCCTCAATCCAAATGGCATAGCAATATAACAATATATACCGGTTGGGGTCATAAAAGCCGTATCCTCTTGATCAGATGGTTCCATCTGAATTTGCTGGAATCCAGAGGAAGCATCCATAAAAGTTAACAGTTCATGACCCGCCATTGCATCCACCATGGAGTCGATGTGGGGTAATGGGAAAGGATCCTTGGGACATGCCTTATTTAAATCAGTAAAATCGACACATACCCTCCACTTTCCATTTTTCTTTTGAACAACAACCACATTGGCTAACCATCTTGGATACTTGACCTCTCTAATCATACCTGCCCGGAGCAATTTCTCTACCTCTTCCTGGATAATGGCATTTCTTTCTGGTGCAAACTTCCTCCTTTTTTGATGGATCGGTTTGAATGACCTGTCAATGCCAAGTTTGTGAGTGATAATATCCTTAGATATACCTGTCATATCCTCATGCTTCCATGCAAAGGTAGTTTTTCTCCTTTTCAGGAAGGATACTAGATCTTCTTTCATTTTACCAAGGATCCCTGATCCGATATAGATTTTGGATTCAGGATCATCCGAATCCATGAGGATTTCTACCACATCCTGCTCTCTTGCCTCCAAGACATCCCTTGGAGGATACTTTGATTGCTATTGCTCCCTTGATTTCGAGGTTGGTTTCATTGATGAGGTGTAGCAATCCTTAGCCTCCTGCTGATCACTATCGATCTTGACTATTCCCCAAGGGCTAGGGAGCTTCACACATTGATGGTAGGTAGATGGGACTGCCTTCATATCGTGTATCCAGGGCCTGCCAAGGATAACATTACAACAAGATAAACAGTCAATAACACAAAATTTTTGATAATTATGTAATCCTTCAACATAAATTGGGAGTTTGATGTCCCCCAGGGTGTTCTTAGTTTCGCCATTAAATCCCACGAGCACGGAGGATCTTGGTATGATATCTGATTCAGGAATACCCATTTTCTTTAGAACATCCAGTTGGATAATGTGCACTTAGCTTCCTCCGTCAATAAGGATCCTGCGGACAAAATGGTTAGAAATAAAAAGAGTAATAACTAAACCATCGTGATGAGGATCCTGGATGTCAACACGATCATCCTCATCGAAGGTTATGACTTTTCCTTCAGAGACACTTGATGTTCGAACAGGTCTTTCTCCATTATCCATTTTAGCTTCCTTCGCATGCCTTTTAGCTGCTGAGAAAGATGTACCGCAGATGTCTGATCCTCCAGAAATAAAGTTTATCACTTGTGCATCTGCCGGAGGGGCTGGAGCTTTCTCAGGGATCCTTTCAGGATCCTGAGTCCTTGACTTTTTTCTTCCCAGCAATTTTTTTAGATGCCCCTTGCTCAATAAGTATCCAATTTCCTTTCTCAATGCAATGCATTCCTCTATTAAATGCACAAAATCCTCATGGTATGCACACCACTTTGATTTGTCTTTGGTTGCAGCTGGTCTGTCATTTTTTCTAGGCCTTCTGGCTTTATCTCCTAGATTCTGCATCGCAAGGATTAGTTCATTGTTATCAACGGAAAAACAATATTCAGAAATTGGAGGATAATCCTCATCATCATCTTCTTGATCAACAACATGCACGTTCTGGTTGTCAGTTCTGTTATAGGATTTGAACTTGTTGTTCTTGAACGAGGATCCTTGCTTTTCTTGTTTTGCGGATCCTGCTAATCTCTCCTGGATCCTCTTGTCATCCTCTAGCCGGATGAACCTGAGTGCCCGAGTCCTTACCTCATCTAGGTTCCTGCATAGTGTCATAACAAGATCATCATAGAACAATGAATCCCTAAGCAATCCCATTTTGAAGGCCTCAACAGCCGTGGCTATATCCAAGTTGGGAATGTCTAAGGATTCTTTACTAAATTTGGTTATGTAATCCCTTAATGATTCATTATGACCCTCAGTTATCCTATATAAATCACTAGTTAATCGTTCAAATTTTCTACTACAAGAAAACTGATTATTGAATAAATTAACTAGATTAGCAAATGAGGTAATAGAGTAAGGGGGAAGACTTAGCAGCCATTTGAGAGCTGATCCAGTAAGAGTGGATCCAAATCCCTTGCATAGGCATGCTTCCTTTAACCTTTCTGGAATTGGATTGATCTCCATCCTTTCCCTATATTGTGCTATGTGTTCTTCAGGATCCGTCGAACCATCATACAGCTTCATAGTTGGAACATGGAATCTTTTGGGTATCTCAGCATCACAAATTGGTGGTGCAAAACGAGATATCCTGTGGCTTCCATCTGCAATCTCCGGGATGGGTTTGACCACTCCTGGAACACTTGATATCATATCCTTCAGTTTTTGCAACTCTCTGGCCATGGCATGGTTGATACCTGTATCCTGCATGAATCCATGGTTAGTGGTAAGAGAATTATTAAGAGTGTTACCTCCCATTGGGTTTAAAGTAGGAGCAGTGGATGTAAATCCATATTGCTAGGACTCTGGAATTATGGAGGGACCAGTTGAAGCAACGGTCTGCATCGGAATAAAATCTCCCTGATGGACATCTGAACTTCCTGTTTGCAAACTCCTCAAGGATCCTGACATCTGGAAGGGTCCCTGAAACTGGGATGATCCTGGGATAAAGGAGGATCCTTGAACCTGGGATGATCCTGGAACAAAGGAGGATCCTTGAACCTGGGATGATCCTGGAACAAAGGAGGATCCTTGAACCTGGGATGATCCTGGAACAAAGGAGGATCCTTGAACCTGGGATGATCCTAGAACAAAGGAGGATCCTTGAACCTTGGATGATCCTGGAACAAAGGAGGATCCTTGAATCTGCTGCGCTCCAGAGTAGGCTCCTGAATTCATGAAGGATCCCATATGCTGAGGATAGGATCCTGCTGGCTGGAAATATGAACCTGATGCCTGAGTCACTATTGTTGAGCCGTAGTGCACTCCTTTTGGTCCACCCACATATTGAACATCTGGAACCTCTATTGGCTGAGAAGTAATCACCGGAGTGTCAAAATTCAAAGATCTGGGCACCAGTGGGGAATGATCCTCTGTCGCTTTCTTTTGTTTCTTGAGATCTCCGATTTCTTTGAGGATCCTATCATTGGTCTTATCCTGTTGTTGTATATGTTCCTTCATCTGCAAAATCAAAGTAAACATGTCACTAGTAGTGGGAGTGTAAGGAGCAGAAGAAGTTGGAGGTTTAGAGAAAATAGGAGTTGGTTTCTTCTTAGCATTTTTCTGAGATCCAGCAGGTGGTGGAGGCAAAGGTGGAATGCCCTGAGACGAATTGACCGCAGACATTGCAGTAGAGGTATTCTTCACTGATGAAGCCATGTATTCGTATGCAATGAACCGGAATGATCACCAACAGAAATACTTTCTTAGAAATGATGCACCAATTGCCCCACGGTGGGCGCCAAACTGTTTTGGTCAAAAATCTAACGAGGATAATGCAACCAAACTCTTAGTTATGGGGAATGATGCTTGAAATGATGAACAATGATAAGGATCACTTAAATGTAAATTGCACAAGTGACACAAAGATTTATACGAGGAAAAAGCCCTTGATCAATGAATGATCTCCGGCATAAAAAACCTCGGGTGATGGAAACTACCGATCACCAAGTTCAAATTAACCAACCAATGTTTACAACTTCGGATAGTAACGAGCTAGGTACAAGGATCACTATGGTGTAATGTGCAAGAATGTGTGAAAAATGTGAAGTGTTTTGCCGAATGCTCAAGACTGCAGATGTACGAGTGTGTGTAGCTGAAATTAGCCAAGTGTTCTAACTACTAGCTCGTTACCCCTTTTAAAAATAGAAGTTAACTAGCCTAACAAACTATCCGCAATTCGTGCCAAGCTCCCACGTTCTCCACAACGTCCATTTTCGGTCAAACGTGTGCGAAATAAGCGTGGAATATTCCTTATTAACGTTGCCAAGACCAGGTCCAACTTGTAACTCCTGCAAAACAATACGAAATTCAAAGAGAACAATCGTTAGTATAAGGATCCTTAGGATGATCCATGATCCTGATCCTGTAGCTCTTCTGAGGATCACTATCTACCACAGAAGTAAGGATCACTATTAGGATATCATGTGAGGATCACAGGTCATTAAAAATCCTGCCCTAACAGGTAGGTAAAGGGTGTCCATGATAATAGGTTTGAAGTTGTGCAGGAACATAAAGGCGGCAGGATCACAATGGTTTCATCCCCCAAACAGAGGATCGCTCCACCATTTGCAATCCTGCCTATTTCTGAAGGATCCTTGATCCATAAACCTAAAGCTATTGTTCAAGAGTATAGACAATCATTGTTCAACAAAACAACCACTAAACAAAAAAAATTAGGCTCCGGCTATGTCTAGAAGTTTCCTTCATCGCCCAATCCTGCAGCTTAGACCTTCGCTGCATCTTCACCACCAGCTCCACTTGCCTCACCACCCTGATCCTTGCCACTGCCTCCAGCCTCAAGTGTCAGGATCTCCTCAGCCTCTTCATCGTCCTCCAGTTCGGCCAGCCTTGCCTTCCAGCCCTCCACATCCCAGCTGCTCTTATCAAAAGCAGGATCCTGAGCTTCCATGGCCATTTGCAGCTGGATCTTGTACATTGCTATGGCGGCGGAGACCTTGGCATCCTGGGTGATCTCGTGCTTCTCATAGTCAAAGTTGATCAGCATCTTGGCAGCCTCATTCTTGGTGTTCTGGAGATCCTTCTGAAGATCAGCTATCTTGAGGTCCTTCAGCACGGCAACCTGTTGAAGATCAGCAATCTTGCTATCCTGATCCTCAACATGGCCAACATAGGTTTCGATCTCAGCAAATTTCTGCAAGGAAGACAAAGGATAATGTCAGAACCAAATGATCCTCAAACGAGCAGGATATACAAGCAGGGACAGTGATCCTTACCTCATTGAAGTAGTCCAGGAATTGTTGGCGGATCAAGGGGAGGCCTTGCAGATCCTCAGCTTCGGAAGCCTTTCTCTTCTTACCTCCCTTTCCTCTAAGGGGTGCCTTGGGGATTGAAGCAGTTGGGCTAGCAGGAGTCTTCTTCCTTGAGGATTTGACATTGGTGAGATCGGTGATGCTGAACTTTGAAGCAGACTTGGTGGATTTTCCAGCACCTACACAACCAAAACAAGATAAGTATCTTAATTTCACTTATATTTCATTATTTATTTGAATTATTAAGCAAGGATACTTACTTGACATCGTAACAGAACCAGAGGATACTTCCTGAGAATCTTGGGTGGTAGTCTTGAAAGTTCTTGTTTCAGGATCAAGTCTCTTGAAGGCCAAGAGTCTCTCTTTAGCAGCAGGAGTCAATCTGAGGTGTGAAACGGAGATAGCTGCACAACAAGAAAGCAAAAGAATGTCAGTGATACTTATTCTGAAGGATAAGTTCTATGGTGATCCTCCTCAGGATCCTCCATCCCACCATGGGTAGCCCACTTCTTGGGTAGATCCTTCCCATCAGGGATAGAATCTCTTCTCACAAAGAAAAAGCGCCGCTTCCAGTTGGTATCGTTTTTGGTAGCCTTGAAGATTGGGTGCTCCTCCCCAGGTTTTCGTTTGAACAGATAGCGATGGGAACCGAAGGTGCTAAGTTCATACAGTTCTCCCAACTCAGCCATGCCTAAATCTATCCCCTCCTGCTCGATGATCCTTTCAAGGGTATACAAAACCCTCCAGATCATCGGCATGGCTTGGATGTAAGATATGTCGGTCAGGGAGAAGAAAGACTGGGTAAAAGCTGGAAAGGGATATGTGTAGCCTATGGTGAACGGGGTCACAGGGAAGGCAACCCATGAATCAGAAGTGTGATCGCTTAGGGCAGTAGGATCATAGGGTTTAAATACGGTGTTTGCGGGAAAACAATACCGGATCCTATCGATCTGAGGATCGGTGAAAAGGCAGCGTTCTTTAGCGGAATCTGTGATGATCCCTTGACTCTTGAAGGGGCTTTCTTTCTGGTGATCCTTAGCAGGGGAGTTCCGGAGCAACATTTTGAACGGAATAGTTGAAAAGAGAAGAAAAACAGAGCAAGCAAAGAGAGAAGATGAAGGGGAAAATACCTGTTTGATCTTCTGAATGCGGTTATAAAGGGAGTAGTTCTGGAATTTAAATGCATACGATCATATCTATATCCCTATTTATAATCATGATTTTTGCAGGGGTGTCACTTCTGTGACGTCATAATGCAACGGATAGTTCGATATTAACGGCTATAAATCCGTTGAGTTTGTTGCAGATAAGATCAAGAAAACATAACTCGTTAATTTTACATTTTACTCCTGATATTTTGGGGGCAATTGTTAGGGGAGGATTTTCTAACAATTAGTGATCCTTATTTGCTATCCTAATAAGTGATCCTTACTTCTGTGACAGATAGTGATCCTCAGAAGAGCTTCAGGATCAGGATCATGGATCACCCTAAGGATCCTCGTACTAACGATTAGCTGTTTGTGTTTCGTATTGTTTTGCAGGAGTATTGAGCTTGATTTGGTCTTGGCAACGTTACTATGGAATATTCCACGGGTATTTCGCACACATTTGAATAGAAATGGATGTTGTGGAGAACGTGGGAGCATGGCACAAAAGTCGGACAATTAGTTAGCTTAGTTAGCTTTCATTTTTAAAGGGGTGACGAGCTAAAATTAGAACACTTAGCCATTTTCGGTTACACACACACTCTCGTGCAATTGCAGTCTCAAAGCCCTCAACGAACACTTAACAATTCACACACTTTTATATGATTAACCATAGTGATCCTTGTACTTAGCTCGTCACTATCCGAAGTTGTAAACTTTTATTGATTTATTTGAGCTTGGTGATCGGTAGTTTCCATCACCCGAGGTTTTTTATGCCGGAGATCATTCATTGATCAAGGGCTTTTTCCTCGTATAAATCCTTGTGTTGTTTGTGCAATTTACATCGAAGTGATCCTTATTATTGTTCTTCATTTCATGCATCATTCCCCGTAACTAAGAGTTTGGTTGCATTATCCTCATTAGATTTTTAACCAAAACAGAGCCCATGTAGGGAATTGGGCTTGAGTATGTATATAAACAAGTTTTCAAAGTGTTTTAGGTTTTGAACCTTTGGAGCCTCATTGTTTACACAATTTCACTAGAGAGTCAGAGAGAGGCGATCTTGGTGTGTCATCTTGTACCAGACGTTTTGCTAATTCATAGTAATAGAACGTGTGCAAGTTTGATAGTGGTTCCGGTTTGTTCTTCATTGTTCATATTTCTTGTTGGTTTTCGTTTTATTTCTTGAATCTCACCAAGTTTGGATTCCGCACAAACTTGGTGATTGTTTGATATCATTGAAAGATCCGGTTCACGGGACTTACACATCCTACCTATTGTTCCAAGGATCGGTGATCCTTAAACATAAAACTACTATTTAAGTACATACCATTGTTTAAAACATCATAACCAAAAGCTACCAAACCATAAAAAATGGGCTCCGACCACGTCTAGAAATTTCCATCATCGCCCATTTGTGCAGCTCACACCTTCGCTGCATCACCACCAGCCGCTGCCTCCTCAGCCTGATCCTACAACCCGCTGCCACTAGACTCAATTGCCAGAACCTCTTTAGTCTCTTCCTCATCGTCCAGCTCTGCAAGCCTCTTCTTCCAGCCTTCCTAGTCCCACGCAGTCCTGTCGAAGTCAGGATCCTCAGCCTCCTTTACCATTTGGAGCTTGATTTTGAGCATGGCGATTGTGGCAAAAAGCTTGGCACCCTCCATCACCTCAGCCTTCTCCTGATCAGCTGTAATGTGGGCCAGGACCAACTCCCTCTTCGCCAAGTTGACATCATTCTCAAGGGAGGAAATCTTCTAATCCTTCGCCAAGAACATCTTCTGGAACTCCAAGTGCTTCTGGTCAGCTTCCTCAGCATATGAATCCATGAGCATCTGGATTTCAGCAAATTTCTGCAAAAAAGGGGAACACAAGTCAGGATTCATTATCCTCAGTTTGGGAAGATCAGACCTAAGGATCCGGGATCCTTACCTCAGAGACGTATTCTTCAAATTGGTGATGGATGAGAGGCAGACCTTCAAGAGTTTCAGCAGTCTTCCTTTTCTTTCCACCCTTGCCCTTTGTGCTGGCACCCCTAGGATTTGGGATGCTGGGACTGGAAGCAGCTTGTTTCTTGGCAGACCTGGGGGAACATATGCATCAAGGTCGCTGACACTGAAACGAGTAGCTGATTTTGAAGATTTTCCAGCGCCTGCAAATGACAAACAACAGATAAGTATCCTTATTCTACATCTATTTAAATATTTAATCATACATAAATGTGAATACTTACTTGACATGGTGACAGAACCAGAGGATACTTCTTGTGAATCTTTTGTTTTGGCCTGGAACGTTCTAACATCAGGGTTAAGGTTCCAAAAGGCAGATACCCTTTCCTTTGTTGCAGGGGATTCTAGAAGGTGAGAAACTGAGATAGCTGCACAAAAGAAACAGAAAGAAGGATTAGTTATCCTTAAAAGAGACAGAGTCCTCCTGTGATCCTTGTTTAAGGATCCTATATCCTACCATGGGTGGTCCACTTTTTGGGAAGGTCTTTGCCATCCGGGATAGAATCTCTCCTTACAAAAAAGAAACGGTTTTTCCAGTGGGTATCATTTTTTGTGGTCTTAAGGATTGGGTGAGAATCACCAGGTTTGTGCTTAAACAAAAATCGGTGTGAACCATGGCTAACAAGATTGTATAACTCAGCCAACTACGACATTCCTATCTCTATATCTTCCTGCTCAATGATGTTTTCCCGGGTAAACAACACTCTCCACATCATCGGCATGGCCTGTATGTAGCACATGCCGGTGAGTGCAAAGAAAGATTGGGTAAAGGCAGGGAAATGATAAGAGAATCCTATCAAGAATGGGGTGGCCGAAAAAGCAACCCATGTGTCGGAAACACAGTCGCTTTTCAGTGAAGAATCGAAAGTTTTGAAAACAGCATCCGCAGGGAAGCACTGGCGGATTCGATCGATTTCAGGGTCGGTAAAGTGGCAAAGTTTTGATGAAGGATTTTTGATAATGCCTTGGCTTTTTAAAGGAGTATCCTTCTTTGGATCCTTGGCTGGTGAGGATCGGAGAACCATTTTCGCCATGGGTGTTAAGAGAAAAGAAAATCAGAATAACAAATGCAGAGAGAAGGAGGAAGAGAGATACCTGATCAGTCTCCGGATGAGCATTTAAAGGAAGAGTAACGCACGAATTTAAATGCCTCTTGATCCTTATCTCTAGTTTCGAATTTATAATGATGATATGCGGGTAGTCACGTCGGTGACGTCAGGATTGTAACGACTAGTCAGAAGATAACAGATATATTTAAGTTAACCGGTTTGTTAGCGATAAGGCAGAAAATATGACTCACTAAGTTACATTTTATTCCTCATATCTTGGGGGCAATTGTTAGGGATGGATTTTCTAAACCTAAGGATCACGGATCCTCAAGTGCAGCCAGGATCACGGATCCTCAATTTTGTTTGAATTAAGGATCCTCAGAAGACGTTGCAGGTTTAAGGATCCAGGATCCTCATTATTATCCTTACACTAACGGTTGTTTCCACTATATTTGAACTTTTTTTGCAGGAATGAATGAGTGGGACTCAGTCTTGCCGAGATTCCAGGAGAGTATATGCTCCCGTATTCTGCACGTGTATAGCTTGAGTGACCGTTATGGAAGTCATGGGAAGCTAGCACAATTTGCGGATTGTTTGTTATTTAGTTTATTTCTATTTTTAAAGTGGATAACGAGCTAAATAGTGAGAACAATTTAGCAAACACACAAACACTCGAAAGATCTCTGCAACTTATTGGCGATTACATACATTTTTCACACTAGTGATCCTTGTAACAAGCTTGTTATCATCCCAATTTGTAACCTTTACTTGTTTAATATAGTTGGTGATCGATAGTTTCCATCACCCGAGGTTTTTTGTGTCGGAGATCATATCTTGATCAAGGGCTTTTTCCTCGTATAAATCCTTGTGTCTCTTTGTTCATTTCGTTTGCAAGTTGTTCATACATTCGTTCATTTAGTTCAAGCATCATACCTCACAAAATAAGATTTGGTTGCATTATCCTAGTCTGATTTTTGACCAAAACAGTAATTAACAATGAATCTACATGTACCTCAAGATACCTGATCCTCATATGCTTGGCAATTTGCAAACCAGCTATTAAGGCTTCATACTCAGCCTCATTATTAGTAGTTTGAAACTCACAAGCAATTGAGTGGGGTATTATGTCCCCCTGTGGCGATTTTAGTAGTATTCCTAGTCCAGTTCCCTTGATATTTGAAGCCCCATTTGTGAAGAGTATCCAAGGATCCTTAGTCTCTTCAAGCTGTTGAACTTCCAATTCAGCTTCCCTTTGTAGATTACTACTGAAATCAACCACAAAGTCAGCCAAGGCTTGGGATATGATGGCAGTTCTTGGTTCATATCTGATATTATAGGCACTAAGTTTTACTACCCATTTTGCCATCCTTCCTGACATTTCAGGTTTCCTGAGAACATTCTTAATCGGAAAGTTAGTCTTAACAATAATAGCATGAGTTTCAAAATAATGGTGTAATTTAGTAGATGCCATAATTAAAGCAAGGATAAGTTTTTCTAAATTTGAATACCAGGATTCAGCATCAAGCAAGATTTTACTTACATAATACGCAGGATGTTGGGTACCTTCATGATCCTTTACAAGGACTGTACTTACCGCCTTAGAAGAAACTGCCAAGTACAAGGATAATATATCCCCATTTTCTAGTTTCATCAAGGCTGGAGCTGAGGATAGGTAATCCTTAAGGGCCTTGAGAGCACTCTCATGTTTTTCAGTCCACTCAAATTTCTTGTTCTTTCTCAGGATGTCATAGAATTCCTTGCATTTCTCTGATGACTTTGAGATGAATCTGTTCAAGGCTGCGATCCTTCCTGTCAATCTTTGCACATCCTTGGCATTGGCAGGAGACTTGATGTTCATAATCGCCTTGATTTGTTCTGGACTTGCCTCTATCCCTCTTTTTG
Source organism: Helianthus annuus (assembly GCF_002127325.2). NCBI lineage: Eukaryota > Viridiplantae > Streptophyta > Magnoliopsida > Asterales > Asteraceae > Helianthus > Helianthus annuus. The sequence goes on from NC_035446.2 coordinate 26,428,105, forward strand.
TCACCATATAACCTAGAAACTTGCCAGCTTTTACACCAAAGTGGCACTTGGAAGGATTTAATTTCATATTGAACTTATCAAGGATGTCAAATGCTTCTTCCAAATCTCTAAGGTGATCCTCAGCTCTCTTGGACTTAACCACCATATCATCTATACAGACTTCCATCGTGTGTCCAATTTGTTCTTTAAACATCATATTAACTAGCCTTTGCTAGGTTGCACATGCATTTCTTAGTCCAAATGGCATAGCAATATAATAATAGATACCAGTTGTTAGGGCTGGATTTTTATTATAGGTGATCCTTACACGTGATCCTAACCAGTGATCCTTGTTTCTTTGGCAGACAGTGATCCTCAGCCGGACTTCAGGATCAGGATCATGGGACATTATAGGATCCTCATACTAACGATCATCTTCGCTTAATGCAATGTTATTTTTGCAGGAATATCTAGCAGGATACGCTCTAAGCATCATGATCAAGGGACGCGTCTTCACAATTATGGCAAGAGCTTAATTGGAGATAAATGTCACACCCCCAAAATCCACCTGCGGAGTATCACCGCTTGGGAGCGTGACTGACCAGGATCAAGCCACCAATCATATTGAACATGCATATAGTATTAAGTAAGATAAAAGAAAACCATCCGTTCAATACAAAAGGTGTTCAAAACATGTTATTGTTTTAAAGTGTAGCGGAAGCATAGTAATAATCCAACACTAGTAAATAGTTCAAATGTTATAATAGTTCAGCATAGAAACCACGAATCCTTGTCCACAACGACCCGCTTCTCCAGTGCAAGCTCCAAGTACCTAACGATCTGCAAGGCATGTAACAGAATGGTCAACAAACTAGTTGAGCGAGTTCACAGTAAGTAAATGTGTAACAGTAAATAACAGGTGGCTCTACAGGGCCGATAGTAAGTTGTGCTGGTGGGGGCTTCCCATGTTAAGTGACCACTAGACTGTTCGTATTATTATCCCTGTTCTTCGTCCGAGAACAGAAGTGTGTATAAAGTGTGCGTAGGTTTTACGCACGTATCCTTCGTAACCTGAGGATAGAAGTAAGTAATGCGTACACGTAGGTTTTACGTGCGTATCCTTCGTAACCGAGGATAGAATGGCATGTGAACCCGTAGGTGTTATCCCAACCTACGTAACCGTCCTGACATCCGAGGACATGATAGGTGACAGTCTAGTAAAGCATATGTACGTTCCTTTCAATAATAACCTTTAACCCATTCCCACAACCCGGGAATCCCATGCCTTAGTAGGAGTGTGAACTCACCTTGGTTTGCTCGGTATGCTAGGTTATGCACTCACAAGTAATTAATCACGTCCTAGTGTATGCACGTATAACAAATCAGTTCATGTTCGCAATGATTCGCATGCAATACAATGTTCACGTAACAGTCAGTTTGTACGTCGGCGCAACACGTACCATTTCCTAGTTACTCATCAGCTAGTGCACACAATTACAAATGTAAACATTCATCATCAAGCATGGCATGTCAAATAGTTCATGTATACATTCCATCCTTCGAAGGATGTTTATAATTGCTACTATCCTTCGATCCACTGCTAACTTTCGACACATCAGTGATCTTACAAGTTTTCACAGTTATCTTTCGGACTAGTTGGTATGTTTCGTACCATCAGTCATCTTTCGACCTAAGGTATCTTTCGGTCAACTTAATTATGTTTCGGTCATATCTATCCTTCGGTCAATGCTATGTTTCGACTACAAGCATCTTTCGACACTACCTATGTTTCGACAAACAGTATCTTTCGATCAATCAACAGTTACGTTTCACAATCAGTTACGTTTTCACAGGAACAGCAACCCTAATCATCTATACAGCCGTCATCATCATCATTACCAAATCATCAGAATCATTTAGCACATCTAATCATAACGCAATCATCCAGAAATCATTGTCTAGCATGAACCTAGTTTAAACGTATCACGAAACCGGTTAACGCACATTAACACATCATCAAACCCTATGTGAAATCTATATCGATATTCAATCGTATTCAAAATCATAATATTCAGGCATGTATCAGTTCAGGTTACATCAACAATCAAGAACACACTACACGTGAACACATACGCATATAAACGAACGATCGAATCAAATAGATTTTACTAACCGAAATGAGGGTTTGGTCGCAAGGGTCTCCTGTGGTTACTAGCTTGCCGTCACAGTTTGGAGAGCTCTAGGGTTGGGAATATGATAGAAAATGACAGCCGGTACATGTTGATACGTACTTATACGTATTACAGAAATGGGCCAAGCCCATTGGAAGGACTGGGCCGAAACATATCGAAGGATATGTTTCGTGCTCGAAGGATATGTTTCGGGGTCGAAGGTTATCCTTCGTGGTCCTTCGAATCCTTCGAACTACATGTCATCCTTCGAGGGCTAGGTTAAAGTTAATATTATAATAATAACAATTCTAATATTATTTTCTATCACCACAAATAGTAACATATAGGCAAAACGACAATATATTCTATTAACACACAACTCGTATAATTCAAGTCCACAATCCAACAACTAAACAGTCAAAGTCAAAGTCAACGCGCAATAAATGCGAAAGTGAAAGTCAAACACTCGAGTTGTCACATTATCCCCAACTTAAAAGAAATTTCGTCCCGAAATTTGGTACGCACTTACTGAGGAAGCTAGGTATCGTTCACTGGTTTTCCTGGGGTGTCACATCATCCCCCCGTTGATTTGGAATTTCGTCCCGAAATTCAGTAGTAGTAGCTTCAGTCTCAGAAGTGGATACATTGGTTTCGAATAGCTGGGGGTACTTTTCTTTCATCTGGTCTTCGTGTTCCCATGTATACTCCGGGCCACGCTGGGAGTTCCAACGAACTCGAACAAGAGGGATTCTCTTGTGTTTGAGGACCTTAACATCCCGGTCCGTGATTTCAACTGGTTCCTCGACGAACTGCAACCGCTCGTCGATAGTGAGTTCCTTAAAAGGAACTATAAGGGTCTCATCTGACAGGCACTTCTTCAGATTTGACACGTGAAATACATTGTGAACTGCACCGAGTTCAGGAGGTAGGTTTAATCTGTAGGCTACCTTGCCAATCTTTTCTAAGATTTCGAATGGTCCGACGTACCGCGGATTCAGCTTGCCTCTTTTACCAAAACGAACCACACCCTTCCAGGGTGAAACTTTCAATAAAACCCGGTCCCCGACCTCAAATTCCAATGGCTTTCTACGCTTGTCCGCGTAGGCTTTCTGACGATCGCGTGCTGCCGCCATGCGTTGCCGTATCTGTGCAATCTTTTCTGTGGCGTCCACTACAATATCTGGACCCGTAATCTGGCTATCCCCCACCTCTGCCCAACAGAGAGGTGACCGGCATTTACGTCCGTACAATGCCTCGAATGGAGCGGCTTGAATGCTGGTATGGTAACTGTTATTGTATGAAAACTCCACTAAAGGGAGGTGCTTTTCCCAGCCGTTGCCGAAATCGATAACACACGCTCGAAGCATGTCTTCAAGGGTTTGGATAGTTCGCTCAGACTGCCCATCTGTCTGAGGATGATATGCTGTGCTCATGTCTAATCGTGAGCCGAAAGATTTGTGCATCGCTTGCCAAAGCTCTGACGTGAATCGTGCATCGCGATCCGAAATAATAGAGGTGGGCACTCCGTGCCTCGAAACAACTTCTTTCTTGTAGATGTCTGCTAGGGTAGAAAACTTATCCTTTTCTTTGATAGCCAAGAAGTGAGCAGACTTTGTGAGTCGATCAACGACCACCCAGATAGTGTCATTCCCACGCTGGGATCTAGGTAGGCCAGTAACAAAATCCATGGAAATTTGCTCCCATTTCCATTGTGGTATTTCTGGTTGCTGAAGTAGGCCTGATGGTTTCTGGTACTCGATTTTAACCCTTGCACAAGTTAAACACTTGCCGACGTAAGTTGCGATAAGAGCTTTCATGTTTGGCCACCAATAAGTTGTTCTGATATCGTGGTACATCTTATCCGACCCTGGATGTACCGAGTAGCGAGACTTGTGCGCTTCATCCATCACAAGTTCGCGTAAACCGCCATACAGTGGGACCCAAATACGCCCCGTTACATAGTAGGCGCCGTCTTCCTTTTGTTCCATTTGTTGCCTTGTACCGCGCAAGGCTTCAGCCTTGACGTTTTCGGGTTTTAGTGCTTCTATCTGAGCTGCTCGTATCTGTGCAGGAAGACTGGACTGAATGGTAAGCTGTAGCGCTCGCACGCGCTTAGGTAGAGAGTCTTTCCGACTGAGGGCATCAGCCACAACATTGGCCTTGCCTGGATGATACTTGATGGCGCATTCGTAGTCGTTCAGAAGTTCAACCCATCTTCGTTGACGCATATTCAAATCCTTTTGCTTAAGAATATGCTCGAGACTCCTGTGATCGGTGTAAATCGTGCACCTGGTACCGTACAGGTAGTGTCGCCATATCTTAAGTGCGAAAACAACAGCTCCCAGCTCTAAATCGTGCGTCGTGTAGTTCCGTTCATGAACCTTGAGTTGCCGAGAGGCGTATGCGATCACTTTATCCCGTTGCATCAATACACAACCAAGCCCTTGTATCGATGCGTCACAATAAACCACGAAGTCATCCGTGCCCTCGGGCAGTGAGAGAATAGGCGCGCTGCAAAGCCTATCCTTTAAGTACTGAAAAGCGGTCTCCTGTATATTACCCCATCTGTAAACGACACCTTTCTGTGTAAGCATAGTGAGTGGTTGCGCGATCTTGGAGAAGTCTTTAATAAATCGCCTGTAGTAACCCGCCAAACCCAAGAATTGGCGTATTTCTGTCGGTGTACGCGGTGCTGGCCAGTTTCTGATCGAATCAACCTTGGATGGATCGACATGAATCCCATCCTTGTTTACCACATGGCCTAAGAAGTGGACTTCACGAAGCCAGAAGTCGCATTTTGAAAACTTTGCGTACAGTTGCTCGTTTCGAAGAAGTTCCAAGATAACGCGTAAGTGCTGCTCGTGCTCCTCCTGACTCTTGGAGTAAATCAAAATGTCGTCGATGAAAACGATGACGAACTTGTCGAGATACGGTTTGCACACCCTGTTCATAAGATCCATGAAGACTGCAGGTGCGTTTGTAAGCCCGAATGGCATGACCAGAAACTCGTAGTGACCATAACGAGTTCTGAAAGCAGTTTTGGAGACGTCCTCATCCCGGACTCTCAGTTGATGATACCCTGACCTTAAATCGATCTTGGAATAGTAACACGACCCTTGCAACTGGTCGAATAAGTCATCTATGCGTGGAAGAGGATAACGGTTCTTCACCGTCACCTTGTTGAGTTCACGGTAGTCGATGCACATCCTGAACGTACCGTCTTTCTTCTTCACAAATAACACTGGAGCTCCCCAAGGCGAAGAGCTTGGACGAATAAAGCCCTTTTCCAAGAGCTCTTGCAGCTGCTTCGACAGTTCTTCCAGTTCGGTTGGAGCTAAACGATATGGTGCGCGGGCTATTGGCGCTGCTCCAGGTGCCAATTCGATCTGAAACTCGACTTGACGATGAGGCGGTAAGCCTGGTAAATCTTCAGGAAACACCTGAGGGAAGTCACGTACAACTGGGATATCCTCCAGCTTCTTTTCCTTTGCTGATGCATCAGTAACGAGAGCCAGAATGGCAGTATGCCCCTTTCGTAAACATTTCTGCGCCTTCAAGTAAGAGATGATGCCAACCACAGCACCACTCTTGTCGCCCTGAACTTCGAGAGGTTCTTGACTGGAGCGAGGAATACGAATAACTTTTTCCTTGCATAAGATCTCTGCGTGATGTTGAGATAACCAATCCATGCCGATGACGACGTCGAAGCTACCCAAGACTATGGGTATAAGATCAATCGTGAAAGTCTGACCCGCTAGAACAATGCTACAACCCTTGACTACCTGTGTGGCTTCTACACTTTTACCATTGGCTAGTTCTACGACGTGTTTGGTGTCTAGGGGTGTTGGTGTACGTTTTAATAATTTACCCATTTTCAGTGACATATAACTTGTATCAGCACCCGAATCAAATAAGACAGTAACATAAATATCGTCGAGAAGAAACTTACCCATAACCACATTGGGATCATTCACTGCATCTCCTCGACCCAACACAAATGCTCGACCACGAGCTTCATTGCCGTTGTTGTTGTTGTTGTTGCCCCCATTATTGTTGTTATGGTTCCCGTTGCCCTGATGGTTGTTGTTGCGGTTCTGGTTCAACTGTGGGCAATCGCGTTTGAAGTGACCTTCAGCCCCACACTTATAACACCCCCTGTTGCCCTGTTGCTGATTCTGCTGATTCTGTGGAGCTGGTTGCTGAGGCTGCTGATTCTGATTTGCAGGGCGAGCGCTTCTACAATCTTTGGCCTCGTGACCCATCTTTAAACACCTTTGACAACGGCCCTTATTGCACTGGCCGCTGTGATGCCTGTTGCAGTTGTTACACTTTGGAAGGTTTCCTCGATACCCTCCCTGTCTGTGGCTGCTCGATGAGTGCTGACTGGGACTTTGGTAACTATCCGTCTTTCGCTGCTGAGACTGTGACTGTACCGATGCTGATCCCTTGCTAGAATCCCCCTCCCATTTTCTCTTACTTTCGCTGGGAGTAGCAAGTGTAGTAGTAGCAGTAGCGGTAGCACTGATACGCTTTGGCAGTTTGCCCTGGTCTACTGCCTGATCTGTGATGCGATGAGCGAGACGCTGGATTTCCTGGATGTTGTTGAGGTTAGCCGAGGTAACGTGGCTCTGAATCTCTGACGCGAGCCCCTTGAGATACAACTCAATTCGCTTGTATGGAGGGTCCACCATAGTTGGACATAACACAGCCAACTCATTCGATCTTTTGGTGTAAGCTTCGATTTCCGAACCAACCATTTTCAAGTTATACAACTCGTCCTCCAACTTGTGAATGTCTTCTCTAGTGCAGTATTCCCTCTTGATCAGTTCTTTGAATTCATTCCAGGGTGTGGCGTTAGCAGCTGCCAACCCTAAGATCTGCACTTGTGCGTTCCACCAAGTGAGCGCAATCCCTTCAAGTGTGCCAGTGGCGAACTTCACCCTGCGAGCCTCAGGGCATTCACACATTTCGAAAACCGACTCGAGCTTTTCAAACCAGTGGAGGAGTCCAACTGCCCCCTCCGTGCCACTGAACGAGCTAGGACGACAGTCCATAAAATTCTTGAATGTGCACCCAGGTTGTTGCTGAGCGGGTTGACCTATTGTGTACGAACAGGGCAAAGTTAAGTACAAGAATTAATGTAGGATCTAAAGATCCTAGTGTCTATATTGCAGGGTGTACTACCTGCTTGGGCGGCTGCAACTGCCGCAGCAACGAGAGCCTCTAGCTGGGCTTGAGTCATGGTAATTCGTGCGGCCATTGATCTTCACATCAAAGGCAACATAAGTGAGAAAGGTTCGCGAATAGTGCGATGACAGAAGAGTGTAAGCACATAAGTATTCTCATGCAATGTCAAGTTGTGAGCAAGTAATGTAAGCATACTACGAGCAAAGTTCTATGCAAATTCTAGCATGTAGGCAATAAACATAAACCTTATTACCTAGGGAGTTGAGTCTTGCACGTGGAGCGAAGCGTCGTTGTGGATCGTTGAGAGCACTGTTCTGGTTATAGTCTGGTTTTAATAAAAACGTTTTCCCATATTAAAACCAAGTTCTCTATAACCAATGGCTCTGATACCAATCTGTCACACCCCCAAAATCCACCTGCGGAGTATCACCGCTTGGGAGCGTGACTGACCAGGATCAAGCCACCAATCATATTGAACATGCATATAGTATTAAGTAAGATAAAAGAAAACCATCCGTTCAATACAAAAGGTGTTCAAAACATGTTATTGTTTTAAAGTGTAGCGGAAGCATAGTAATAATCCAACACTAGTAAATAGTTCAAATGTTATAATAGTTCAGCATAGAAACCACGAATCCTTGTCCACAACGACCCGCTTCTCCAGTGCAAGCTCCAAGTACCTAACGATCTGCAAGGCATGTAACAGAATGGTCAACAAACTAGTTGAGCGAGTTCACAGTAAGTAAATGTGTAACAGTAAATAACAGGTGGCTCTACAGGGCCGATAGTAAGTTGTGCTGGTGGGGGCTTCCCATGTTAAGTGACCACTAGACTGTTCGTATGATTATCCCTGTTCTTCGTCCGAGAACAGAAGTGTGTATAAAGTGTGCGTAGGTTTTACGCACGTATCCTTCGTAACCTGAGGATAGAAGTAAGTAATGCGTACACGTAGGTTTTACGTGCGTATCCTTCGTAACCGAGGATAGAATGGCATGTGAACCCGTAGGTGTTATCCCAACCTACGTAACCGTCCTGACATCCGAGGACATGATAGGTGACAGTCTAGTAAAGCATATGTACGTTCCTTTCAATAATAACCTTTAACCCATTCCCACAACCCGGGAATCCCATGCCTTAGTAGGAGTGTGAACTCACCTTGGTTTGCTCGGTATGCTAGGTTATGCACTCACAAGTAATTAATCACGTCCTAGTGTATGCACGTATAACAAATCAGTTCATGTTCGCAATGATTCGCATGCAATACAATGTTCACGTAACAGTCAGTTTGTACGTCGGCGCAACACGTACCATTTCCTAGTTACTCATCAGCTAGTGCACACAATTACAAATGTAAACATTCATCATCAAGCATGGCATGTCAAATAGTTCATGTATACATTCCATCCTTCGAAGGATGTTTATAATTGCTACTATCCTTCGATCCACTGCTAACTTTCGACACATCAGTGATCTTACAAGTTTTCACAGTTATCTTTCGGACTAGTTGGTATGTTTCGTACCATCAGTCATCTTTCGACCTAAGGTATCTTTCGGTCAACTTAATTATGTTTCGGTCATATCTATCCTTCGGTCAATGCTATGTTTCGACTACAAGCATCTTTCGACACTACCTATGTTTCGACAAACAGTATCTTTCGATCAATCAACAGTTACGTTTCACAATCAGTTACGTTTTCACAGGAACAGCAACCCTAATCATCTATACAGCCGTCATCATCATCATTACCAAATCATCAGAATCATTTAGCACATCTAATCATAACGCAATCATCCAGAAATCATTGTCTAGCATGAACCTAGTTTAAACGTATCACGAAACCGGTTAACGCACATTAACACATCATCAAACCCTATGTGAAATCTATATCGATATTCAATCGTATTCAAAATCATAATATTCAGGCATGTATCAGTTCAGGTTACATCAACAATCAAGAACACACTACACGTGAACACATACGCATATAAACGAACGATCGAATCAAATAGATTTTACTAACCGAAATGAGGGTTTGGTCGCAAGGGTCTCCTGTGGTTACTAGCTTGCCGTCACAGTTTGGAGAGCTCTAGGGTTGGGAATATGATAGAAAATGACAGCCGGTACATGTTGATACGTACTTATACGTATTACAGAAATGGGCCAAGCCCATTGGAAGGACTGGGCCGAAACATATCGAAGGATATGTTTCGTGCTCGAAGGATATGTTTCGGGGTCGAAGGTTATCCTTCGTGGTCCTTCGAATCCTTCGAACTACATGTCATCCTTCGAGGGCTAGGTTAAAGTTAATATTATAATAATAACAATTCTAATATTATTTTCTATCACCACAAATAGTAACATATAGGCAAAACGACAATATATTCTATTAACACACAACTCGTATAATTCAAGTCCACAATCCAACAACTAAACAGTCAAAGTCAAAGTCAACGCGCAATAAATGCGAAAGTGAAAGTCAAACACTCGAGTTGTCACAATAAACGTTGCACAGGATATGGAAACATGGCTTGATTTATGGGCGGCAATTTAGGCTAGATTGTCTTTTATTTCTAAAGGGGTAATGAGCTGATAATTAGTCTTTTTACCTAAAATAGGTCACCTACACTTGTATAAATACCACTCTCCATCATTTGGAAGGGAACACACGACATACAACGCAACTCTCACACACTTAGACACTCGAAACAATAGTGATCCTTGTACTCAGCTCATTATCATCCAAAGTTGTAACTATATTTTTCTTATATTGAAGTTGGTGATCGGTAATTGCCATCACCCGAGGTTTTTTATGCCGGAGATCATACATTGATCAAGGGCTTTTTCCTCGTATAAATCATTGTGTCTTTGCATCTTTATCACAGAAGTGATCCTTTACTTTCATAATTAACCAAGCATCATACCCCGTTTACATAAAGTTTGGTTACATTATCCTTGTGTGATTTTTGACCAAAACAGTTTGGCGCCCACCGTGGGGCAATTGGTTCTTCATTCATAAGAAAACCTCTTTGTTCGAAATCATTTCAAAGAATTACATGGCTTCATCATTGAAAAACATGTCCACGGCAATGTCTGCAGTCACCTCGTCCCAGAACATTCTGCCTCCACCACCGGCAGGATCCCAGAAGAATGCTGAGAAGAGACAAACTCCTACCACTTCTAAAACTCCATCTCCTTCTGCTATGAATTCTTATATTCCCAGTACTAGTGATGTATTTACTTTGATTTTGCAGATGAAGGATCGTATGCAGCGGCAGGATGAAACTAATGAAAGGATCCTCAGGGAAATTGGAGATCTCAAAAGACAGAAGAAAACGGCAGAGGATCATTCTCCATTAATGCCCAAATCCTTGGGCTTTGATACTCCAATGATTACTTCTCAGCCATCAGGAATTCCAGACGTGCAAATCATGGGAGAATCAAGAGGATTGCACCACGGATCGACAGCAATGACTCAGGCATTAGGCTCACACTTCCAGCCGGCAGGATCCTACCCCCAGCATTTAGGATCCTTCATGAATCCGGGAGCCTATCCGGGGGCACAGCAGTTTCAAGGATCCTACTTTGTTCCAGGATCATTCCAGGGCCAAGGATCCTCCTTTGTTCCAGGATCATCCCAGGTTCAAGGATCCTCCTTCGTTCCAGGATCATCCCAGACACCAGGATCCTTCCAGATACCAGGATCCCTAAAAAGTTTGCAAACAGGAAGTCTGGATGTCCATCAAGGGGACTTCATTCCAATGCAGACCATTGCTTCCACTGGTCCCTCCGTTGTTCCAGAATCCCAGCAATATGGGTTCCCTAACTTGAACCCAATGGGAGGTAACACTTTAAATAATTATCCTACCACTAACCATGGATTCATGCAGGATACAGGTACCAATCATGCTATGGCCAGGGAGTTGCAGAAGCTAAAAGATATGATCTCAAGTGTTCCAGGGGTAGTCAAGCCTATCCCAGAGATTGCAGATGGAAGCCACAAGGAATCTCGCTTTGCACCACCAATTTGTGATGCAGAGGTACCCAAAAGGTTCCATATCCCTACTATGAAGCTGTATGATGGTACAACGGATCCAGAGGAACACATAGCACAATACAGGGAGAGGATGGAGATCAACCCTATCCCAGAAAAGTTGAAGGAAGCATGCCTATGTAAAGGATTTGGATCCACTCTTACTGGATCAGCTCTTAAATGGCTGCTAAGTCTTCCCCCTTACTCTATTACTTCATTTGCCAATTTTGTTAATTTATTCAATAACCAATTCTCTTGTAGTAGAAAATTTGAAAGATTAACCAGTGATTTATATAGGGTAACCCAAGGTCATAATGAATCATTAAGGGATTACATAACTAAATTTAGTAAAGAATCCTTGGACATTCCCAACCTGGATATGGCTACGGCTGTTGAAGCCTTCAAAATGGGACTGCTTAAGGATTCATTATTCTATGATGATCTTGTTATGACACCATGCAGGAATTTAGATGAAGTAAGAACTCGGGCACTCAGGTTCATCCGGCTAGAGGATGACAAGAGGATCCAGGAGAGACAAGTAGGATCCTCAAAACAGGAGAAGCAAGGATCCTCCTTCAAGAACAACAAATTCAAATCCTACCATGCTGTTGACCAAGAAGAGGATGATGAAGATTATCCTCCAATCTCAGAATACTGTTTTTCCGTTGATAATCATGAACTAATCCTTGCAATGCAGAATCTAGGTGAAAAAGCTAGGTGGCCCAGGAAGAATGATAAACCATCCGGGACTAAAGACAAGTCAAAATGGTGTGCATACCATGAGGATTACGGGCATCTAACTGAAGAATGCATAGCTTTAAGGAAAGAGATTGGATACCTGCTAAGCAAGGGGCATCTAAAAGAATTGCTGGGGAGAAAAAAGCAAAGGACCCAGGATCCTGAAAGGATCCCCGAAAAAGCTCCAGCACCTCCGGCAAATGCACAAGTGATCAACTTTATATCCGGAGGATCAGACATCTGTGGTACATCCTTATCGGCGGCCAAAAGACATGCAAAAGAATCAAAAATGGATAATGGTGAAAGGCCTATTAGAACATCAAGTGTCTCAGAAGGGAAGATGATAACATTTGATGAGGATGATCGCATTAACATTCAGGATCCTCACCATGATAGTTTAGTTATCACACTCTTTATCTCTAACCATTTTGTCCGCAGGATCCTTATTGATGGAGGGAGCTCAGTGAACATTATCCAGCTTGATGTCCTGAAGAAGATGGGAATCCCAGAATCAGACATCACACCGAGATCCTCCGTGCTTGTAGGATTCAGTGGGGAAACGAAGAAAACTCTGGGGGACATCAAACTCCCAATCTACGTGGAAGGATTACATAATTACCAAAAATTTTGTGTTATTGACTGTTTATCTTGTTGCAACGTTATCCTTGGCAGGCCTTGGATGCATGATATGAAAGCAGTCCCATCTACCTACCATCAATGTGTGAAGCTCCCTAGCCCATGGGGAATAATCAAGATCGACAGTGATCAGCAGGAGGCTAAGGATTGTTATACCTCATCCATGAAGCCAACCTCGAAGCCAAGGGAGCAATAGCAATTACAGTATCCTCCGAGGAATGCCTTGGAGGCAAAGGAACAAGATGTGGACGAAATCCTCTTGGATCCTAGTGATCCTGAATTAAAAATCTATATCGGATCAGGGATCCTTGGCAAGATGAAAGAAGACTTAATATCCTTCCTCAAAAGAAGAAAATCTACCTTTGCTTGGAAATATGAAGATATGACAGGTATATCTAAGGATATTATTACTCACAAACTTGGCATTGACAGGTCTATCAAACCAATCCATCAAAAAAGGAGGAAATTTGCACCAGAAAGGAATGCTATTATCCAGGAAGAAGTAGAGAGACTACTTCGAGCAGGTATGATCAGAGAGGTAAAGTATCCAAAATGGTTAGCTAATGTGGTTGTTGTACAAAAGAAAAACGGAAAGTGGAGGGTATGTGTCGATTTCACTGATTTAAATAAGGCATGTCCCAAGGATCCTTTCCCATTACCCCACATTGACTCCATGGTGGATGCAACAGCGGGGCATGAACTGTTGACCTTTATGGATGCATCATCTGGATTCCAACAAATTCAGATGGAACCATCTGACCAAGAGGATACAGCCTTTATGACCCCAACCGGTTTATATTGTTATATTGCCATGCCTTTTGGACTAAGAAATGCAGGTGCAACATATCAAAGGCTGGTAGATATGATGTTCAAAGATCAAATTGGAAAAACTATGGAGGTGTACATAGATGATATGGTTGTCAAGTCAAAGAAAGCTGAGGATCACCTAAGGGACTTGGAAGAAGCATTCGATATCCTTGATAATTACAACATGAAACTTAATCCTTCAAAATGCCATTTTGGTGTTAAGGCAGGAAAGTTCCTAGGATACATGGTAACTCAGAGGGGCATTGAAGCAAGCCCGGAACAAATCAAAGCATTAGTAAATATCAAATCTCCTGCCAATGCCAAGGATGTTCAAAGACTGACAGGCAGGATAGCAGCTTTGAACAGGTTCATATCGAAATCCTCAGAAAAATGCAAAGAATTCTACGATATCCTAAGGAAGAATAAGAAGTTTGAATGGACTGAGAAGCATGAGAACGCTTTACAAGCCCTTAAAGAATATATGTCCTCAGCACCAGCATTAGCAAAACCGGAAAAAGGAGATGTGTTATCCTTATACCTGGCGGTATCCTCAACCGCTGTAAGTGCTGTCCTTGTCAAGGATCACGAAGGTACACAATATCCTATCTACTATGTAAGTAAAAGTCTACTTGATGCCGAATCCAGGTACTTGTTTTGGTCAAAAATCACACAAGGATAATGTAACCAAACTTTATGTAAACGGGGTATGATGCTTGGTTAATTATGAAAGTAAAGGATCACTTCTGTGATAAAGGATGCAAAGACACAATGATTTATACGAGGAAAAAGCCCTTGATCAATGTATGATCTCCGGCATAAAAAACCTCGGGTGATGGCAACTACCGATCACCAACTTCAATATAATAAAAATGTAGTTACAACTTTGGATAGTAATGAGCTGAGTACAAGGATCACTGAGTGTCTAGGTGTTTGAGAGTTGTGTCGTTAGTCGTGTGTCCTCTTCCGAATGAGGAAGATGGGTATTTATACATGTGTGGGTGATTTATTTTAGGTAAAATGACTAAATATCAGCTCATTACCCCTTTAGAAATAAAGACAATCTAGCCTAAATTGCTGCCCATGAATCAAGCCATGTTTCCATATCCTGTGCAACTTCTATCTCTGATTTAGCTCTTGCCATATTTGTGAAGACGCGTCCCTGGATCATGGTCTTTAGAGTATATCCTGCTAGATGTTCCTGCAAAACAATATTGTATTAAGCGGAAGTAGCCGTTAGTATGAGGATCACCATAATGTCCCATGATCCTGATCCTGAAGTTCTGCTGAGGATCACTGTCTGCCAAAGAAAGAAGGATCACTGGTTAGGATCATGTGTAAGGATCACCTACAGTAAAATCCAGCCCTAACAATTGCCCCCAAAATATAAGGAGTTAATTGTAAATAAACGAGTTATATTTTGTTTCGATCTTATCTCTAACGGGCGACTCCAAGAAACTAGCCGTTATGTTCGGACTAGCCGTTGTGATCATTACGTCAGAGATGTGACAATCCTGCAGATCATGATTATAAATAGGAGACAGGGTGAGGATCAGTTTGTATTTAAATTCAAGATACTTCCCTTTATATTCTGCACTCGAAGATTGATCAGGTATTCTACTCTTCTCTTTCTTCTTCTCTCTATTTTTCTTTGCTCTGTTTTCTGCTTCTACCCTGTTTCTGTTCCAAACATGCTGCTTCGGAATTCTCCGCACAAGGATTCCAAGAAGGATAGTCCCTTAAAAAGCCAGGGGATTATTAAGGATTCTCCTACGGAGAGGTGCTGCTTTACTGATGCCCACATAGATAAAATTCGTCATTGCTTTCCGGCGAATGTTGTTTTCAAGTCCTTTGATCCTAGTGCTTTGAGCGACTCTGTTTCGAATACCTGGGTGGCTTTTCCTGCTACTCCCTTCACCATAGGGTATTCATATCCTTTTCCATCCTTCACCCAATCCTTCTTTTCTCTAACCGGCATCTCTTATATCCAAGCTATGCCGATGATCTGGAGGGTTCTGTATACCTTCGAGAGGATCATTGAGCAGGAAGGAATTGACCTGGGGATGGCGGAGCTAGCTGAGCTCTATGATCTTACTACGTTTGGATCACATCGGTATCTGCTGAAACGGAAAGCTGGGGAGGATCACCCTATCTTCAAAGTTACCAAGAATGATACAAACTGGAAACGTCGGTTTTTCTTTGTTAAGAGGGATTCCATCCCGGATGGGAAGGATCTGCCCAAGGAATGGGCCACTCATGGTAGGGTAGAGGATCCTCGAAGGATCACTATCAGTCCTGTCTCATATGATGAGGATCACTAATGCCTTTTTTTCCTTTGTCTTTTATGCAGCTATTTCCGTTGCTCACCTAAAATTGACCCCTGCTGCAAGAGAAAGAGTGTTAGCTTTTAAAAAGCTTGATCCTGAAGTTAGAAGCTTCCAAATCACCATCCCAGATTCTCAAGAGATATCCTCTGCATCTGCCACAATGTCAAGTAAGTATCCTCATAAAAAGTAAGTTTTATGTAAAAGTATTTAATTTAATAAGGGAACTTATCTTGTTTTTGAATTGTGTAGGTGCTGGAAAATCTGCCAGGTCTGTCAAATCCGCCTCCATATTTGGGATAAGTGATCTTGCCAATGTCACGTCTTCTAAGAAGAAGAAGGCTCCTGCTGCCAGTCCTTCAGCATCCGCTCCCAAAGCGTCTATCCGGGGCAAGGGAAAAAAGAGGAAAACCTCTGAAGATCTCCAAGGATTTCCCCTCCTCCGTCAGCAATTCCTTGATTACGTGAATGAGGTAAGGATCACTGCCCCTGTTGGTCATCCGTTTTGAATATCCTGTTTGTGTATCCTGTTTCTTCGAGGATCATCCGGTTCTGTACTTACCTTATTCCCTTCTTTGCAGAAACTTGCCGAGATCGAGACCTATCTAGGCCATGTTGAGGATCAAGAGAGCCAGATTGCTGACCTTCAACAAATGGGCGTGCTCAAGGATCTCAAGATAGCAGATCTTGAGAAGGAACTCCGGGCCATGAAGACTGAGGCTGCTCAAAGGTTGATTGATATGGATAACGAGAAGCAGGAGATCACCCAAGATGCTAAGGTCTCCGCGGCAATCGCTATGTATAAGATACAACTTCAGATGGCCGAGGAGGCTCAGGATCCTACCTTTGACAAAAGCTCGTGGGATGTTGAAGGTTGGAAGGCAAGGCTGGCAGACCTGGAGGATGAGGATGATGCTGAGGAGATCCCCATGCTGGAAGGTGGTGATGCTGAGAAGGATCAAGGTGGAGATGCTGGTGGTGATGAAGCAGCGAAGGTGTAGGCTGCATGATTGGGCGATGATGGATATTTCGAGACTAGGCCGGAGCCCAATTTTTTAGGATTGGTAGTGGTTTTTCGTGGTAGTGGTGTTTGTGAACAATTATGGTTTGTAATTTCTGAACAATAGTTTCTTAGGGTTAAGGATCCTGGATCCTTTGAACAATAGGTAGGATTACAAAAGGTGGAGGGATCCTCTGTTTGGGGGATGAAGCCTTTGTGATCCTGCCGCTTTTATTTCCTGCAAAATGCTAAGACCGCATAGACAATGGACACCCTTCGCCAACCCATGTGGACGGGCCACGTTTTGCTGGTAGAAATGTGGGTTGGCAATTTTGACAATCTTTTTGAAAGGGTTAATGATCCTTTTGCTTAATAATATAACTTAACTTTTCTGGCTTATCTTGTGTTGTTATCCTTCAATAGTCCTCTTATTTCTCAACTGCTATATTTGTTAAAATAACAAGAGTTGACAGAGTGTTTAATAAACTTAGGATATGATCCTGGATCAAATATCCTCATATTGAAAATTCTCAAAGTGTTTTAGTTCAAGGATCATAGGTTCGGTTGTCAAAGTATAAGGGTTGGTTAGGATAAAGAGTATAATCAAAAATAGTCAAGGATCATACCTGAGGATCCACGTTAGGATCCTATCCTTCAATCAAGACAATCATAGATAAGACTTTGATAGTTAATAAGGATTAAGGACCCTTATATGTTTAGACTTCCAGAACCTGAAAAGTGAGATATAACTTGGGACTAAGCCAATGTAAAAGATAAATTAGTAACTGGGGACATGCCCAAAGTATAACTGAGAATGATCCCAGAGGATCACTGGGGACAAGCCCATAGGATAACTGGGGACAAGCCCAAAGGATAACTGGGGACACGCCCAAAGGATCGTATGTAAACTGGAGTATGGCCCTTTCTGGCAACTATCCAAACTTAGTGACATGAAAATGTCAAAACCTTAGCTAACGTGAAAACGTTAGAAACCTTAGGAACGGATGTATGGTGCGTCCACCATTATACGTAGGATCCCAAATATAGCCAGTACGATGAGGTTGTCAGCCCCGAAAGTGGGTACTGGTCCCAAAGACGTGAACTATACCAGGATCATCGTGCGCTGCTGGCGGAAACTGGGGATAATCCCAAGGATAACTGGGGTTGTACCCAAGGATCTTTGGTGCTTTTGGAGATCTTTGATGATTTGCTGAAGATACCTGAACTATCATAACTCAAATGGTTTGTAAGTAGAGGATGAAGGATACATGATCCTTATCCTTAGGTAAAAAGTAAGAAAATGCAATAGTTTTAGGATAAGCATATTACCAGAGTTAGGATCACTGATATCTCCGGGATCCTTCAAGGATACTTCAATGTAAGGATCACATGCATGAAGGATCATGTTCACATGAAATATTTCTTTAAGTGAACAGCATTCCAGGCTCTTGGTAACAAGTTTCCTTCCATGGTTAGCAACCTGTATGCCCCCTTTCCTGCTTCAGCTTCAATCAAGTAGGGGCCTTCCCATTTTGGTGCTAGCTTCCCGTCAGCAGGATTGATAGTATTTTGAAATGCTTTTCTCAACACCATGTCTCCGACTTGGAACTTCCTTATTCTGACATTTTTGTTGTAGGCACCAGCCATTCTTTGTTGGTAGCTTGCCATCCTTATCCTAGCTAGATCCCTGTTTTCCTCAATAGTATCCAAATCCTGAGCTAGGATTGTAGCATTTTCTTCAGGATCACGAGCACTTGTTCTAGCAGTTGGGATCACCATCTCTGTTGGGATCACTGCTTCTGCCCCAAATACTAAAGAGAAGGGTATCTGACCGGTGGCATTTTTGGGAGTTGTCCTATCAGCCCATAGCACATAAGGTAACTCTTCTGCCCATTTCCCTTTCTTGGATCCTAGCTTCTTCTTCAGATTGTTGATGATGATCTTGTTGGATGATTCTGCTTGACCATTGGCTTGTGGGTGAACTGGTGTTGATGTGATCATCTTGATTCCCCAACTGTCACAAAAGTTAGTGGTTCTGCTTCCAATGAATTGGGAGCCATTATCACATACAATTTCAGAGGGAATGCCAAATCTAGTTATAATGTTTCTTTTAATGAAGGATATGACTTCCTTTTCTCTGACTTGAGCGAAGGCTTCAGCTTCTATCCATTTGGAAAAATAGTCAGTCATGGCAAGCATAAATACTTTTCCACCAGGTGCTTTAGGGAGCTTGCCAACTATATCCATTCCCCATCTCATGAATGGCCAAGAGGATGGTATGGGGTGTAGTAATTCAGCTGGTTGGTGTAGGATATTGCTATGTCTTTGGCAAGGATCACATCTCTTAGCATACTCTATGGCATCCCTTTTCATGGTTGGCCAGTAGTATCCTGTTCTAAGGATCCTTGAGAATAATGCCCTGCCCCCAGTGTGGTTTCCACAATCTCCTTCATGGAAGTCTCTCAACACTTCTTCAATTTCAGGATCCTCAATACATCTTAAATATGGTCCTGCAAGGGATCGTTTATATAGCATATTATTTAAGATTGTAAATTGAGATACCTTGATCCTGAAAGCTCTAGGATTTTCTCCCGTTGGAATCTCCCCATGTTGCAAATATCTCATGATTGGTGAGGTCCATGATCCTGAATAAGATTGGGCTTCTTCACTAGGGATCATTGCAGTATCTTCTTCTATTTCCATGGCCACCTGATTTTCAATAGCAGGAGCCAGGATATGGATGATAGGGATACTTATATCTTCTGGAATCTTCAAGGATGATCCTAGGTTGGCCAATGCATCAGCTTCCGTGTTATCCTCCCTTGGTACCTGTGTTAAGCTAAAAGAAACAAAAGAGAGTGCCAATTCTTTGACTATCTCTAAATATTTGGTTAGTTTTTCACCTTTAACAGCATAGGATCCATTAAAGTGATTGGTGATCAATAATGAATCTACATATACGTTAAGATACTTTATCCCCATATCCTTAGCAATTTGTAAGCCAGCAATTAAGGCTTCATATTCAGCCTCATTGTTAGTTGCTTGGAACTCACAGGCTATGGAGTGGGGTATTATGTCCCCCTGTGGCGATTTTAGTAGGATCCCTAGCCCTGTGCCTTTGACATTTGAGGATCCGTCAGTGTGTAGTATCCAAGGATCCTTGGTCTCATCCAGCTGCTGGACCTCCAATTCTGCTTCCTTTTGTAGATCACTACTGAAATCAGCCACAAAGTCTGCTAGTGCTTGAGATTTAATGGCTGTTCTCGGTTCGTATCTTATATTATGGGCACTAAGCTTCACTGCCCACTTAGCCATTCTCCCTGACATATCCGGTTTCCTGAGGACATTCTTAATTGGAAAATTAGTTTTAACAACAATAGTATGGGTTTCAAAATAGTGCCTTAACTTAGTGGATGCCATGATTAATGCAAGGATGAGTTTTTCGAGGTGTGAGTACCTGGATTCGGCATCAAGTAGACTTTTACTTACATAGTAGATAGGATATTGTGTACCTTCGTGATCCTTAACAAGGACAGCACTTACAGCGGTTGAGGATACCGCCAGATATAAGGATAACACATCTCCTTTTTCCGGTTTTGCTAATGCTGGTGCTGAGGACATATACTCTTTTAGGGCTTGTAAAGCATTCTCATGCTTCTCAGTCCATTCGAACTTCTTATTCTTTCTTAGGACATCGTAGAATTCTTTGCACTTTTCTGAGGATTTCGATATGAACCTGTTCAAAGCTGCTATCCTGCCTGTTAGTCTTTGAACATCCTTGGCATTGGCAGGAGATTTGATATTTATTAATGCTTTGATTTGTTCCGGGCTTGCTTCAATGCCCCTCTGGGTTACCATGTATCCTAAGAACTTTCCTGCCTTAACACCAAAATGGCATTTTGAAGGATTAAGCTTCATATTGTAATTATCCAGGATATCGAATGCTTCTTCCAAGTCCCTTAGGTGATCCTCAGCTTTCTTTGACTTGACCACCATGTCATCTATGTACACCTCCATAGTTTTTCCAATTTGATCTTTGAACATCATATTTACCAGCCTTTGATATGTTGCACCTGCATTTCTTAGTCCAAAAGGCATGGCAATATAACAATATAAACCGGTTGGGGTCATAAAGGCTGTATCCTCTTGGTCAGATGGTTCCATCTGTATTTGTTGGAATCCAGATGATGCATCCATAAAGGTCAACAGTTCATGCCCCGCTGTTGCATCCACCATGGAGTCAATGTGGGGTAATGGGAAAGGATCCTTGGGACATGCCTTATTCAAATCAGTGAAATCGACACATACCCTCCACTTTCCGTTTTTCTTTTGGACAACAACCACATTGGCTAACCATTTTGGATACTTTACCTCTCTAATCATACCTGCTCGAAGTAGTCTCTCTACTTCTTCTTGGATAATGGCATTCCTTTCCGGTGCAAACTTCCTCCTTTTTTGATGGATTGGCTTGATAGACCTGTCAATGCCAAGTTTGTGAGTAATAATATCCTTAGATATACCTGTCATATCTTCATGTTTCCAAGCAAAGGTAGATTTTCTTCTTTTGAGGAAGGATATCATGTCTTCTTTCATCTTGCCAAGGATCCCTGATCCGATATAGATTTTTGATTCAGGATCACTAGGATCCAAGAGGATTTCATCTACATCTTGTTCCCTTGCCTCCAAGACATTCCTCGGAGGATACTGTAATTGCTATTGCTCCCTTGGCTTCGAGGTTGGCTTCATGGATGAGGTATAGCAATCCTTAGCCTCTTGCTGATCACTGTCGATCTTGATTATCCCCCATGGGCTAGGGAGCTTCACACATTGATGGTAGGTAGATGGAACTGCTTTCATGTCATGTATCCAAGGCCTGCCAAGGATAACGTTGCAACAAGATAAACAGTCAATAACACAAAATTTTTGATAATTATGTAATCCTTCCACGTAGATTGGGAGTTTGATGTCCCCCAGAGTTTTCTTCGTTTCCTCACTGAATCCTACAAGCACGGAGGATCTTGATGTGATGTCTGATTCTGGGATTCCCATCTTCTTCAAGACATCAAGCTGGATAATGTTCACTGAGCTCCCTCCGTCAATAAGGATCCTGCGGACGAAATGGTTAGAGATGAAGAGAGTGATAACTAAACTATCATGGTGAGGATCCTGAATGTTAGTGCGATCATCCTCATCAAATGTTATCATCTTCCCTTCTGAGACACTTGAGGTTCTAATAGGCCTTTCTCCATTGTCCATTTTTTATTCTTTTGCATGTCTTTTGGCCGCTGAAAAGGATGTACCACAAATGTCTGATCCTCCGGATATGAAGTTGATCACTTGTGCGTTTGCCGGAGGTGCTGGAGCCTTTTCAGGGATCCTTTCAGGATCCTGGGTCCTTTGCTTTTTTCTCCCCAATAATTCTTTTAGATGCCCCTTGCTTAGCAGGTATCCAATTTCTTTTCTTAAGGCTATGCAATCTTCAGTTAGATGCCCGAAATCCTCATGGTATGCACACCATTTGGACTTGTCTTTAGTCCCGGATGGTTTATCATTCTTCCTGGGCCACCTAGCCTTTTCACCTAGATTCTGCATTGCAAGGATTAGTTCATGATTATCAACGGAAAAACAATATTCTGAGATTGGAGGATATTCTTCATCATCCTCTTCTTGGTCGACAGCATGCACATTCTTGTTCTCGTTTCTATGGTAGGATTTGAACTTGTTGTTTTTGAAGGAGGATCCTTGCTTATCTTGTTTTGAGGATCCTACTTGTCTCTCCTGGATCCTCTTGTCATCCTCTAGCCGGATAAACCTGAGTGCTCGAGTTCTTACTTCATCTAAATTCCTGCAAGGTGTCATAACAAGATCATCATAGAATAATGAATCCTTAAGAAGTCCCATTTTGAAGGCTTCAACAGCCGTAGCCATATCCAAGTTGGGAATATCCAAGGATTCTTTACTAAATTTAGTTATATAATCCCTTAATGATTCATTATTATTTTGAGTTATCCTGTACAAATCACTAGTTAATTTTTCAAATTTTCTACTACAAGAGAATTGGTTATTGAATAAATTAACTAAATTAGCAAATGAAGTAACAGAGTAAGGGGGAAGACTTAGCAGCCACTTAAGAGCTGATCCAGTTAGAGTGGATCCAAATCCTTTACATATGCATGCTTCCTTCAACTTTTCTGGGATAGGATTGATTTCCATCCTTTCCCTGTATTGTGCTATATGCTCCTCTGGATCCGTTGTGCCATCATACAGCTTCATGGTAGGGATATGGAACCTTTTGGGCACCTCTGCATCACAAATTGGTGGTGCAAAGCGAGATACCTTGTGGCTTCCATCTGCAATCTCTGGGATAGGCTTGACTACCCCTGGAACACTTGAGATCATGTCCTTTAGTTTCTGTAATTCCCTGGCCATAGCGTGATTGGTACCCGTATCCTGCATGAATCCATGGTTAGTGGTAGGATAATTATTTAAAGTGTTACCTCCCATTGGGTTCAAGTTAGGGAATCCATATTGCTGGGATTCTGGAACAACGGAGGGACCAGTGGAAGCAATGGTCTGCATTGGAATGAAGTCCCCTTGATGGACATCTAGACTCCCTGTTTGCAAACTTTTTAGGGATCCTGGCATCTGTAAGGATCCTGGTATCTGGGATGATCCTGGAACGAAGGAGGATCCTTGAACCTGGGATGATCCTGGAACAAAGGAGGATCCTTGGCCCTGGAATGATCCTGGAATAAAGTAGGATCCTTGAAACTGCTGTGCCCCCGGATAGGCTCCCGGATTCATGAAGGATCCCATGTACTGAGGATAGGATCCTATTGGCTGAAAATGTGAATCTGATGTCTGAGTCATTGCTGCCGAGTTGAGACGTGATCCTCTTGACTCCCCTGTGATTTGCACGTCCGGGATCCCTGATGGCTGGGAAGTGATTATTGGAGTATCGAAGCTCAAGGATTTGGGCATCAGTGGAGAGTGATCCTCTGCTGCTTTCTTTTGTCTTTTGAGATCTCCAATTTCCCTGAGGATCCTTTCGTTAGTTTCATCTTGCCGCTGCATACGATCCTTCATCTGCAAAATCAAAGCAAATACATCACTAGTACTGGGAATAGAAGAATTCATAGCAGAAGAAGATAGAGGTTTAGAGAAAGTGGGAGTTGATCTCTTCTCAGTATTTTTCTGAGATCCTGCCGGTGGAGGAGGCAAGGTGATCTGTGATGAGGTGACCGCAGACATCGCCGTGGACGTGTTCTTCAATGATGAAGCCATGTAACTCTTTGAAATGATTTCGAACAAAAGGATTTTCTTATGAATGAAGCACCAATTGCCCCACGGTGGGCGCCAAACTGTTTTGGTCAAAAATCACACAAGGATAATGTAACCAAACTTTATGTAAACGGGGTATGATGCTTGGTTAATTATGAAAGTAAAGGATCACTTCTGTGATAAAGGATGCAAAGACACAATGATTTATACGAGGAAAAAGCCCTTGATCAATGTATGATCTCCGGCATAAAAAACCTCGGGTGATGGCAACTACCGATCACCAACTTCAATATAATAAAAATGTAGTTACAACTTTGGATAGTAATGAGCTGAGTACAAGGATCACTGAGTGTCTAGGTGTTTGAGAGTTGTGTCGTTAGTCGTGTGTCCTCTTCCGAATGAGGAAGATGGGTATTTATACATGTGTGGGTGATTTATTTTAGGTAAAATGACTAAATATCAGCTCATTACCCCTTTAGAAATAAAGACAATCTAGCCTAAATTGCTGCCCATGAATCAAGCCATGTTTCCATATCCTGTGCAACTTCTATCTCTGATTTAGCTCTTGCCATATTTGTGAAGACGCGTCCCTGGATCATGGTCTTTAGAGTATATCCTGCTAGATGTTCCTGCAAAACAATATTGTATTAAGCGGAAGTAGCCGTTAGTATGAGGATCACCATAATGTCCCATGATCCTGATCCTAAAGTTCTGCTGAGGATCACTGTCTGCCAAAGAAAGAAGGATCACTGGTTAGGATCATGTGTAAGGATCACCTACAGTAAAATCCAGCCCTAACAGTACTCACACCTCGAAAAACTTATTCTTGCATTAATCATGGCATCCACTAAGTTAAGGCATTATTTTGAAACCCATACTATTGTTGTTAAAACTAATTTTCCAATTAAGAATGTCCTCAGGAAACCGGAGATGTCAGGGAGAATGGCTAAGTGGGCAGTGAAGCTTAGTGCCCATGATATAAGATATGAACCAAGAACAGCCATTAAATCACAAGCCTTAGCCGACTTTGTGGCTGATTTCAGTAGTGATCTACAAAAAGAAGCAGAATTGGAGGTCCAGCAGCTGGATGAAACCAAGGATCCTTGGATATTACACACTGACGGATCCTCAAATGTCAAGGGCACAGGGCTCGGGATCCTACTAAAATCGCCACAGGGGGACATAATACCCCACTCCATAGCCTGTGAGTTCCAAGCAACTAACAATGAGGCTGAGTATGAAGCCTTGATTGCTGGCTTGCAAATTGCTAAGGATATGGGGGTAAAATATCTTAAAGTATATGTAGACTCATTATTAATCACCAATCACTTTAATGGACCCTATGCTGTTAAAGGTGAAAAACTAACCAAATATTTAGAGATAGTCAAAGAATTGGCACTCTCTTTTGTTTCTTTCAGCTTAACACAGATACCAAGGGAGGATAACACGGAAGCTGATGCATTGGCCAACTTAGGATCATCCTTAAAAATTCCAGGAGACATAAGTATCCCTATCACCCATATCCTGGCTCCTGCTATTGAAAATCAAGTGGCCATGGAAATAGAAGAGGATACTGCAATAATCCCTAGTGAAGAAGCTCAATCTTATTCAGGATCATGGGTCTCACCAATCATGAAATACTTGCAAAACAGAGAGATTCCAATGGGAGAAAATCCTAGAGCTTTCCGGATCAAGGTATCTCAATTTACAATCTTAAATAATGTGCTATATAAACGATCCCTTGCAGGACCATACTTAAGATGTATGATCCTGAAATTGAAGAAGTGTTGAGAGACTTCCATGAAGGAGATTGTGGAAACCACACTGGGGGCAGGGCATTATTCTCAAGGATCCTTAGAACAGGATACTACTGGCCAACCATGAAAAGGGATGCTGTAGAATATGCTAGGAAATGTGATCCTTGTCAAAGACACAGCAATATCCTTCATCAACCAGCTGAACTGCTACACCCTATACCATCCTCTTGGCCATTCATGAGATGGGGAATGGATATAGTGGGCAAGCTTCCTAAAGCACCTGGTGGAAAAGTATTTATGCTTGCCATGACTGACTATTTTTCTAAGTGGATAGAAGCTGAAGCCTTCGCCCAAGTCAGAGAAAAGGAAGTCATATCCTTCATCAAAAGAAATATTATAACTAGATTTGGCATTCCCTCTGAAATTGTATGTGATAATGGCTCCCAATTCATTGGAAGCAGAACCACTAACTTTTGTGACAGTTGGGGAATCAAGATGATAACATCAACACCAGTTCATCCACAAGCCAATGGTCAAGCAGAATCATCCAACAAGATCATCATCAACAATCTGAAGAAGAAGCTAGGATCCAAGAAGGGGAAATGGGCAGAGGAGTTACCTTATGTGCTATGGGCTGATAGAACAACTCCCAAGAATGCCACTGGTCAAACACCTTCTTCTTTAGTATTTGGGGCAGAGGCAGTGATCCCAACAGAAATGGTGATCCCAACTGCTAGAACAAGTGCTCGTGATCCTGAAGAAAATGCTACAATTCTAGCTCAGGATTTGGATACTATTGAAGAAATCAGGGATCTAGCTAGGATAAGGATGGCAAGCTACCAACAAAGAATGGCTGGTGCCTACAACAAAAATGTCAGATTAAGGAAATTTCAAGTCGGAGATATGGTGTTGAGAAAAGCATTTCAAAATACTATCAATCCTGCTGACGGGAAGTTAGCACCAAAATGGGAAGGTCCCTACTTGATTGAAGCTGAAGCAGGAAAGGGGGCATACAGGTTGCTAACCATGGAAGGAAACTTGTTGCCAAGAGCCTGGAATGCTGTTCACTTAAAGAAATATTTCATGTGAACATGATCCTCCATGCACGTGATCCTTACATTGAAGTATCCTTAAAGGATCCCGGTGATATCAGTGATCCTTACTCTGGTAATATGCTTATCCTAGAAACTATTGTATTTTCTTACTTTTTACCTAAGGATAAGGATCATGTATCCTTCACCCTCTACTCACGAAACATTTGAGTTATGATAGTTCAGGTATCTTCAGCATATCGTCAAAGATCTTCAAAAGCACCGCAGATCCTTGGGTCCAACCCCAGTTATCCTTGGGATTATCCCCAGTTTCCGCCAGCAGCGCACGATGATCCTGATATAGTTCACGTCTTTGGGACCAGTACCCACTTCCGGGGCTGACAACCTCATCGTACTGGCTATATTTAGGATCCTACGTATAATGGTAGACGTACCATACATCCGTTCCTAAGGTTTCTAACGTTTTCACGTTAGCTAAGGTTTTGACATTTTCATGTCACTAAGTTTGGATAGTCGCCAGAAAGGGCCATACTCCAGTTTACATACGATCCTTTGGGCTTGTCCCCAGTTATCCTTTGGGCTTGTCCCCAGTGATCCTCCGGGATCATCCTCAGTTATCCTTTGGGCATGTCCCCAGCTACTAATTTATCTCTTACATTGGCTTAGTCCCAAGATATGTTCCATTTTTCAGGTTCTCGAAGTTAAACAAATAAGGATCCTTAATCCTTATCATCCATTAAAGTTTTACTTGTGGTTATCCCGATTAAAGGTTAGGATCCTAACTTGGATCCTCGGGTATGATCCTTAACTATTTTTAATTTCATTATTCATTTGAAAAACCTTTAGACCTTGACAACTGAACCTATGATCCTTAAAATAAACTACCTTGAAAATTTTCGATTATAGGATATTTGATCCAGGATCATATCCTATATTTCTCGAACATGGTTTGCTTAATTATTGTTATTTCTAAAACAATTGGAAACTAAAAAGATAAACAAAGGATAACAACACAGGATAAGCCAGAAAGATTAAGGTTATATTATTAGCAAAAAGATCTTTAACCCTTGCAAAAAGTTGTCAAAATTGCCAACCCACGTTTCTACCAGCAATGGCCCGTCCACATGGGTTGGCAAAGGGTGTCCATTGTCTATGCGGTCTTAGCAGGTACAGGAAAGTAAAAGCGGCAGGATCACAAAGGCTTCATCCCCCAAACAGAGGATCCCTCCACCTTTTGTAATCCTACCTATTGTTCAAAGGATCCAAGATCCTTTACCCTAAAACTATTGTTCAGAGATTATAGACCATAATTGTTTCACAAACACCACTACCACAAAAAACTATTACCAAACCTAAAAAATTGGGCTCCGGCCTAGTCAAAAATATCCATCATCGCCCAATCCAGCAGCTCACACCTCTGCTGCTCCATCACCACCAGCATCTCCATCTTGATCCTTCTCAGCATCACCACCTTCCAGCATGGGGATCTCCTCAGCCTCATCCTCGTCCTCCAGGTCCGCCAGCCTTGCCTTCCAACCTTCAACGTCCCACGAGCTTTTGTCAAAGGTAGGATCCTGAGCCTCCTCAGCCATCTGAAGTTGTATCTTGTACATAGCAATTGCCGCGGAGACCTTGGCATCTTGGGTGATCTCCTGCTTCTCGTTATCCATATCGATCAACCTCTGAGCAGCCTCATCCTTCGTGGCCCGGAGTTCCTTCTCAAGATCTGCTATCTTGAGATCCTTAAGCACGCCCATTTGTTGAAGGTCGGCAATCTGGCTCTCTTGATCCTCAACATGGCCAAGATAGGTCTCGATCTCGGCAAGTTTCTGCAAAGAGGGAAATAAGGTAAGTTCAGAACCGGATGATCCTCAAAGAAACAGGATACACAAACAGGATATTCGAAACGGATAACCAACAGGGGCAGTGGTCCTTACCTCATTCACGTAGTCAAGGAATTGCTGACGGAGGAGGGGAAATCCTTGGAGATCTTCAGAGGTTTTCTTCTTTTTTCCCTTGCCCCGGATAGGTGCCTTGGGGGCTGAAACTGAAGGACTGGCAGCAAGAGCCTTCTTCCTCGAAGACTTGACGTTGGTGAGATCATCTATCCCAAATTTAGAAGCAGATTTGACAGACCTGGCAGACTTTCCAGCACCTACACAATCAAAAAAACAAGATAAGTTGCTTTATTAATCAAACAATCCTACATATAATTTATTTTCTATAAGGATACTTACTTGACATAGTGGCAGATGCAGAGGATACTTCTTGAGAATCTTGGACGGTGACTTGGAAACTTCTAACTTCAGGATTAAGCTTTTTAAAAGCTAGGACTCTCTCTTTTGCAGCAGGGCTTAATTTCAGATGAGCAATGGATATAGCTGCACAAGAGATAAAAAGAGATATTAGTGATCCTCATTATATGAGACAGGGCTGATAGTGATCCTTCGAGGATCCTCTATCCTACCATGAGTGGCCCATTCCTTGGGCAGATCCTTCCCATCTGGGATGGAATCCCTCCTAACAAAGAAAAAGCGACGATTCCAGTTTGTATCGTTCTTAGTGACCTTGAAGACAGGATGATCCTCCCCGGCTTTCCGTTTCAACAAATACCGGTGAGAACCAAATGTGGTGAGATCATAAAGATTAGCCAACTCCGCCATCCCCAGATCAATCCCTTCCTACTCGATGATCCTCTCGAAGGTATACAGAACCCTCCAGATCATCGGCATAGCTTGGATGTAAGAAATGCCGGTTAAGGAAAAGAAAGACTGGGTAAAGTCTGGAAAAGGATATGAAAACCCTATGGTGAACGGGGTAGCAGGAAAAGCCACCCAAACATCTGAAACAAAGTCGCTTAAAGCTGTAGGAACGAAGGATTTGAAAACAGTATTCGCCGGAAAGCAATGACGAATTCTGTCTACGTGAACGTCAGTAAAGCAACATCGCTCCGTAGGGGAATCCTTGATAATCCCCTGGCCTTTTAGGGGACTATCCTTCTTGGAATCCTTGTGTGGAGAATTCCGGAGCAACACGTTTGTGACGGAACAGAAACAGAGACGGAGCAAAAAACAGAGCAAAGAGAATATAGAAAGGAAAGAGAGAAGAGGAGAATACCTGATCAATCTTCGGTGGAGAATATAAAGGGAGTATATCCTGAATTTAAATACGAACTGATCCTCACCCTATCTCCTATTTATAATCATGATCTGCAGGGATTGTCACATCTATGACGTAATGATCGCAACGGCTAGTTCGATATTAACGGCTAGTTATTCGGAGTTGCCCGTTGGAGATAAAGATCAAAACAAAATACAACTCGTTAATTTACAATCAACTCCTTATATTTTGGGGGCAATTGTTAGGGCTGGATTTTTATTATAGGTGATCCTTACACATGATCCTAACCAGTGATCCTTGTTTCTTTGGCAGACAGTGATCCTCAGCCGGACTTCAGGATCAGGATCATGGGACATTATAGGATCCTCATACTAACGATCATCTTCGCTTAATGCAATGTTATTTTTGCAGGAATATCTAGCAGGATACGCTCTAAGCATCATGATCAAGGGACGCGTCTTCACAATTATGGCAAGAGCTTAATCGGAGATAAACGTTGCACAGGATATGGAAACATGGCTTGATTTATGGGCGGCAATTTAGGCTAGATTGTCTTTTATTTCTAAAGGGGTAATGAGCTGATAATTAGTCTTTTTACCTAAAATAGGTCACCTACACTTGTATAAATACCACTCTCCATCATTTGGAAGGGAACACACGACATACAACGCAACTCTCACACACTTAGACACTCGAAACAATAGTGATCCTTGTACTCAGCTCATTATCATCCAAAGTTGTAACTATATTTTTCTTATATTGAAGTTGGTGATCGGTAATTGCCATCACCCGAGGTTTTTTATGCCGGAGATCATACATTGATCAAGGGCTTTTTCCTCGTATAAATCATTGTGTCTTTGCATCTTTATCACAGAAGTGATCCTTTACTTTCATAATTAACCAAGCATCATACCCCGTTTACATAAAGTTTGGTTACATTATCCTTGTGTGATTTTTGACCAAAACACCAGTAAGGGTCATAAAGGTTGTATCCTCTTGATCAGATGGTTCCATCAGAATTTTAGAAATCCAGATGAAGCATCCATGAGAGTCAACAACTCATGACCCGCGGTAGCGTCCACCATGGAGTCAATGTGGGGTAATGGGAAAGGATCCTTCGGACATGCCTTGTTTAAATCAGTGAAATCGACATATACCCTCCACTTTCCATTTTTCTTTTGAACAACAACCACATTGGCTAACCACCTTGGATACTTAACTTCTCTAATCATACCTACTCTGAGCAGTTTATCTACCTCCTCCTGGATGATGGCATTCCTTTCAGGTGCAAACTTTCTCCTCTTTTGATATATGGGTTTGAATGACCTGTCAATGCCAAGCTTATGAGTAATAATATCTTTAGAAATACCTGTCATGTCCTCATGCTTCTAGGCAAAGGTAGTTTTTCTCCTCTTGAGGAAGGATACTAGATCCTGTTCGATGTCATTGAGGATCCCGGATCCTATAAAAACTTTGGATTCAGGATCCTGAGGATCCATCAGGATATCTTTCACATCTTGTTCCCTTGCATCCAGGACATCTCTTGGAGGATACTTTAATTGCTATTGCTCCCTAGGTCTCGAGGCTGGCTTCATTGATGAAGTATAACAATTTTTGGCTTCTTGTTGGTCACTTTCTATCTTCACCACACCCCATGGAGTAGGGAGTTTCTCACATTGATGGTATGTAGATGGAACCGCTTTCATGTCATGTATCCATGGCCTGCCAAGGATAACATTGCAACAGGATAAGCAATCTATAACACAAAATTTTTGAAAAGAATTAACTCCCTCTATCTAAAAGGGAAGTTTAATGTCCCCCAGTGTGTTCTTGGTTTCTCTACTGAATCCCACAAGAACTGAAGATCTTGGGATAATTTCTGATTCAGGGATGTTCATCTTCTTGAGGACATCAAGTTGAATGATGTTCACTAAGCTTCCTCCATCTATCAGAATCCTGTGAACAAAATGATTAGATATAAACAATGTAATAACAAGACCATCATGATAAGTGTTAGGGCTGGATTTTTATGACTTATGATCCTTACATATGATCCTAACCAGTGATCCTTATTTCTTTGGCAGATAGTGATCCTCAGAAGAGTTCCAGGATCAGGATCACGGACCATCACAGGGATCCTCATACTAACAGTTGTTTTCATTGGATTTAATGTTATCTTGCAGGAATGTCTGGCAGGATCCGCTCTTAGCAACGTAAACAAGGGACTCGTGTTTACAACTTTGGCATATGCTTAATCAGAGATGAACGTTGTGGACGATATGGAAACTCGACATAATTTAAGGGCGATAATTTAGGCTAGATTTACTTTTATTCCTAAAGGGGTAACGAGCTAATAGTTAGTCTATTTACCTAAAATAGGGCCACTCACACTTGTATAAATAGCTCTCTTCCACATTCGGAAGACACAACACACTTCCCTCACGCTTTGACACACGATACTATAGTGATCCTTGTACTTAGCTCGTTACCATCCGAAGTTGTAACCTTTATTTGTTATATTGAAGTTTGGTGATCGGTAGTTTCCATCACCCGAGGTTTTTTATGCCGGAGATCATTCATTGATCAAGGGCTTTTTCCTCGTATAAATCCTTGTGTCACTTGTGCATTTTATATTTAAGTGATCCTTCACTTTGTTCATCATACCAAGCATCATTCCCCGTTTACATAAAGTTTGGTTGCATTATCCTTGTGTGATTTTTGACCAAAACAGTTTGGCGCCCACCGTGGGGCAATTGGTGCTTCATTCATAAAAAGTTTTTCTGTTGGTGACCATTCCGGAGTGTTGCATGGCTTCGTCGTTGAAGAATACCTCCACAGCGATGTCGGCAGTCAATTCATCTACTGGCATTCCACCTTTGCCTCCACCACCAGCTGGATCTCAGAAAAATGCTGAGAAGAGACCAACTTCTATCTCCTCTAAACCATCATCTTCTGCTTTAACTTCTTCTGTTCCCAGTACTAGTGATATATTTACTTTGATTTTGCAGATGAGGGATCGTATGGAGCAGCAGGATGAAACTAATGACAGGATCCTCAGAGAAATCGGAGATCTCAAAAGGCAAAAGAAAACGGCAGAGGATCATTCCCCACTAATGCCCAAATCTTTGAATTTTGATACTCCAATGATTACTTCTCAGCCATCAGAGGTCCCAGACATTCAATATATGGGTGGATCAAGAGGAGTGCATTTCGGCCCAGCAACAATGACTCAGGCATCAGGATCATATTTCCAACCGGCGGGATCCTACGCCCAGCATTTGGGATCCTTCATGAGCTTAGGATCCTCCTTTGTTCCAGGATCATCCCAGGTTCAAGGATCCTCCTTCGTTCCAGGATCATCCCAGGTTCAAGGATCCTCCTTTGTTCCAGGATCATCCCAGGTTCAAGGATCCTCCTTCGTTCCAGGATCATCCCAGGTTCAAGGATCCTCCTTCGTCCCAGGATCATCCCAGATTCAAGGATCCCTACAGATACCAGGATCCTTGAAGAATTTGCAAACAGGAAGCCTAGATGTCCATCAAGGAGATTTTATTCCAATGCAGACCATTGCTTCCACTGGTCCATCCATTATCCCAGAATCTCAGCACTATGGATTCACACCCAATGTTCCTAACTTGAACCCGATGGGAGGTAACACTTTTAGTAACTCTCTTACCACTAACCACGGATTCATGCAGGATACAGGTATCAATCATGCTATGGCCAGAGAACTACAGAAATTAAAGGATATGATATCGAGTGTTCCAGGGGTAGTCAAACCTATCCCGGAAATTGCAGATGGAAGCCATAAGGTATCTCGTTTTGCACCACCAGTTTGTGATGCTGAGATACCCAAAAGGTTCCATATCCCTACTATGAAGCTGTATGATGGTACAACGGATCCTGAGGAACACATAGCACAATACAGGGAGAGGATGGAGATCAATCCAATTCCATAATAATTAAAGGAAGCATGCCTATGCAAAGGATTTGGATCCACTCTTACTGGATCAGCTCTTAAATGGCTGCTAAGTCTTCCCCCTTACTCTATTACTTCATTTGCTAATTTAGTTAATTTATTCAATAATCAATTCTCTTGTAGTAGAAAATTTGAAAGGTTGACTAGTGATTTATATAGGGTAACTCAGGGTCAAAATGAATCATTAAGGGATTACATAACCAAGTTTAGTAAAGAATCCTTGGATATTCCTAACTTGGATATGGCCACAGCTGTTGAGGCCTTCAAGATGGGATTGCTTAAGGATTCATTGTTCTATGATGATCTTGTTATGACACCATGCAGGAACCTAGATGAAGTAAGAACTCGGGCACTCAGGTTCATCCGGCTAGAGGATGACAAGAGGATCCAGGAGAGACAAGCAGGATCCTCAAAGCAAGAAAAGCAAGGATCCTCTTTCAAAAGCAACAGATTCAAATCCTACAATAGGAATGACAACCAGAACGTGCATGCCGTTGACCAAGAAGAGGATGATGAGGATTATCCTCCGATTTCTGAATTTTGTTTTTCCGTTGATAATCATGAACTAATCCTTGCAATGCAGAATCTAGGAGAAAAAGCCAGATGGCCCAGAAAAAATGACAAACCAACTGGAACTAAAGACAAATCGAAGTGGTGTGCATACCACGAGGATTTTGGGCATTTAACTGAAGAATGTATCGCATTAAGAAAGGAAATTGGATATCTGCTAAGCAAGGGGCATCTAAAAGAGTTGTTAGGAAGAAAAAAGCAAAGGACTCAGGATCCTGAGAGGATCCCTGAGAAAGCTCCAGCTCCTCCGGCAGATGCACAAGTAATCAACTTTATTTCTGGAGGATCAGACATATGTGGGACATCCTTCTCGGCAGCTAAAAGGCATGCAAAGGAAGCTAAAATGGATAACGGAGAAAGACCTATTCGAACATCAAGTGTCTCGGAAGGAAAAGTTATAACCTTCGATGAGGATGATAGAATTAACATCCAGGATCCTCATCATGATAGTCTAGTCATCACTCTCTTTATCTCTAACCATTTTGTCCGCAGGATCCTTATCGACGGAGGAAGCTCAGTAAACATTATCCAGCTTGATGTTCTGAAGAAGATGGGTATCCCTGAATCAGATATCACTCCAAGATCCTACGTTCTTGTGGGATTTAGTGGCGAAACTAAGAAAACTTTGGGGGACATCAAACTCCCAATCTATGTGGAAGGATTACATAATTATCAAAAATTTTGTGTTATTGATTGTTTGTCTGGTTGTAATGTTATCCTTGGCAGGCCCTGGATACATGATATGAAAGCAGTCCCATCCACCTATCATCAATGCGTGAAGCTCCCTAGCCCATGGGAATAATCAAGATCGACAGTGATCAGCAGGAGGCTAAGGATTGTTATACCTCATCAATGAAACCAGCCTCGAAGCCAAGGGAGCAATAGCAATTACAGTATCCTCCAAGGAATGTCTTGGAGGCGAGAGAACAGGATGTGGACGAAATCCTTTTGGATCCTAATGATCCTGAATCAAAAATCTATATCGGATCAGGGATCCTTGGCAAGATGAAAGAAGACATAGTATCCTTCCTCAAAAGAAGAAAGTCTACCTTTGCATGGAAACATGAGGATATGACAGGTATATCTAAGGATATTATAACTCACAAACTTGGCATTGACAGGTCAATTAAACCAATCCATCAAAAAAGGAGGAAGTTTGCACCGGAAAGAAATGCCATTATCCAGGAAGAGGTAGAAAGATTACTTCGAACAGGTATGATTAGAGAGGTAAAGTATCCAAAATGGCTAGCCAATGTGGTCGTTGTTCAAAAGAAAAACGGAAAGTGGAGGGTATGTGTCGATTTCACTGATTTGAATAAGGCATGTCCCAAGGATCCTTTCCCATTACCCCACATTGACTCCATGGTGGATGCAACGGCGGGGCATGAACTTTTAACCTTTATGGATGCATCATCTGGATTCCAACAAATTCAGATGGAGCCATCCGACCAAGAGGATACGGCTTTTATGACCCCAATCGGTTTATATTGTTATATTGCTATGCCTTTTGGATTAAGAAATGCAGGTGCAACATATCAAAGGCTGGTGAATATGATGTTCAAAGATCAAATTGGACAAACTATGGAAGTATACATAGACGATATGGTTGTGAAATCCAAGAAGGCTGAGGATCACCTAAGGGACTTGGAGGAAGCATTTGATATCCTTGATAATTATAACATGAAGCTTAATCCTTCAAAATGTCACTTCGGTGTTAAAGCAGGCAAATTCTTAGGATATATGGTAACTCAGAGGGGCATTGAAGCAAGCCCGGAACAAATCAAAGCATTGGTGAATATCAAATCCCCTGCCAACGCTAAGGATGTGCAAAGGCTAACAGGCAGGATAGCAGCTCTAAACAGACTTATATCCAAATCCTCAGAAAGGTGTAAAGAATTCTATGATATCCTAAGAAAGAACAAGAAATTTGAGTAGACTGAAAAGCATGAGAATGCTTTACAAGCCCTCAAAGAATACATGTCCTCAGCTCCAGCATTGATGAAACCCGGAAAAGGAGATGTGTTATCCTTATACCTGGCGGTATCCTCAACAGCTGTAAGTGCAGTCCTTGTTAAGGATCATGAAGGTACACAATATCCTGTCTATTATGTAAGTAAGAGTTTACTTGATGCTGAATCCAGGTACTCACACCTTGAAAAACTTATTCTTGCATTAATTATGGCATCTACTAAGCTAAGACATTATTTTGAAACCCATGCTATTGTTGTTAGAACTAATTTTCCAATCAAGAATGTCCTCAGGAAACCAGAGATGTCCGGAAGGATGGCTAAGTGGGCAGTAAAGCTTAGTGCCCATGATATAAGATATGAGCCTAGAACAGCCATCAAATCTCAAGCATTAGCAGACTTTGTGGCTGATTTCAGTAGTGATCTACAAAAGGAAGCCGAATTGGAGGTCCAGCAGCTGGATGAGACCAAGGATCCTTGGATACTACACACTGATGGATCCTCAAATGTCAAAGGCACAGGGCTCGGCATACTACTAAAATCGCCACAGGGGGACATAATACCCCACTCCATAGCTTGTGAGTTCCAAGCAACTAACAATGAGGCTGAATATGAAGCCTTAATTGCTGGTTTGCAAATTGCTAAGCATATGGGGGTCAGGTATCTTGAAGTATACGTAGATTCATTATTGATCGCTTATCACTTTAATGGATCCTATGCTGTGAAAGGTGAAAAACTAACCAAATATTTAGAGATAGTCAAAGAATTGGCACTCTCCTTTGTTTCTTTCAGTTTAACACAGGTACCAAGGGAGGAAAATACAGAAGCTGATGCATTGGCCAATCTAGGATCATCTTTGAAGATCCCAGAGAATATAAGTATCCCCATCATCCATATCCTGGCTCCTGCTATTGAAAAACAGGTGGCCATGGAAATAGAAGAGGATACTGCAATGATCCCTAGCGAGGATACTCAATCTTATTCAGGATCATGGATCTCACCAATCATGAGATACTTACAACACGGGGAGATTCCTATGGGAGAAAATCCTAGGGCTTTCAGGATTAAGGTATCTCAATTCACAATCTTAAATAATGTGTTATATAAGCGATCTCTTGCAGGACCATATTTAAGATGTATTGAGGATCCTGAAATTCAACAAGTGTTAAAAGACTTCCATGAAGGAGATTGTGGAAACCACACTGGGGGCAGGGCATTGTTCTCAAGGATCCTTAGGACAGGATACTATTGGCTAACTATGAAGAGGGATGCTGTGGAATATGCTAGGAAGTGTGATCCTTGTCAAAGACACAGCAATATCCTTCATCAGCCGGCTGAATTTCTACATCCTATACCATCCTCTTGGCCATTCATGAGATGGGGGATGGATATAGTTGGCAAGCTCCCTAAGGCACCTGGTGGAAAAGTATTCATGCTTGCCATGACTGACTACTTCTCCAAGTGGATAGAAGCCGAAGCCTTTGCCCAAGTCAGAGAAAAGGAAGTGATATCCTTTATTAAAAGAAACATTATAACTAGATTTGGCATTCCTTCTGAAATTGTATGTGATAATGGTTCCCAATTTATTGGGAGCAGGACTACTAACTTTTGTGACAGTTGGGGGATTAAGATGATAACATCAACACCAGTCCACCCACAAGCCAATGGCCAAGCAGAATCATCCAACAAGATCATCATCAACAATCTGAAGAAGAAACTTGGATCCAAGAAGGGGAAATGGGCAGAGGAATTGCCTTATGTGCTTTGGGCTGACAGGACAACTCCCAAGAATGCTACTGGTCAAACACCCTTCTCTTTGGTGTTTGGGGCAGAAGCAGTGATCCCAACAGAAATGGTGGTTCCAACTGCTAGAACAAGTACTCGTGATCCTGAAGAGAATAATGCAAACCTAGCTCAAGACTTGGATACTATTGAAGAAATCAGGGATCTAGCTAGGATAAGGATGGCTAGCTACCAACAAAGAATGGCTGGTACTTACAACAAAAATGTCAGGATAAGGAAATTCCAAGTGGGGGATATGGTATTGAGAAAAGCATTCCAAAATACCATCAATCCTGCCGATGGGAAATTAGCACCAAAATGGGAAGGCCCTTACTTGATTGAAGCTGAAGCAGGAAAGGGGGCATATAGATTGCTAACCATGGAAGGAAATTTGTTACCAAGAGACTGGAATGCTGTTCACTTAAAGAAATATTTCATGTGAACAGGATCCTCCTGGCACATATGATCCTTACATTGAAAGCATCCTCGAAGGATCCTGATAATGTCAATGATCCTTACTCTGGTAATATCCTAATCCTAAACTATTCCATTTTCTTATTTTTACCAAAGGATAAGGATCATGTATCCTTCATCCTCCTCTCACGAGAATTTGAGTTTTGATAGTCCAGGTATCCTCAGCATATTATTGATAGTCTTCAAAAGCATCTCAGATCCTTGGGTTCAACCCCAGTTATCCTTGGGTTCAACCCCAGTTATCCTTGGGCTTGTCCCCAGTTTTCGCCTGTAGCGCACGATGATCCTGGTATAGTTCATGTCTTTGGGACCAGTACCCACTCCAGGGGCTGATAACCTCATCGTACTGGCTATACCTAGGATCCTACGTATAATGGTAGACGTACCATACATCCGTTCCTAAGGTTTCTAACGTTTTCACGTTAGCTAAGGTTTTGGCATTTTCATGTCACTAAGTTTGGATAGTCGCCAGTAAGGGCCATACTCCAGTTTACATTCGATCCTTGGGCTTGTCCCCAGTTATCCTTTGGGCTTGTCCCCTGTTATCTTTCGGGCTTGTCCCCAGTGATCCTATGGGCTTGTCCCCAGTTATCCTTTGGGCTTGTCCCCAGTTACTAACTTGTCTTTTATATTGGCTTAGTCCCAAGTTATGTTCTATTTTTCAGGTTTTCGAAGTTAAAACAATTAAGGATCCTTAATCCTTATTATCCATTAAAATTTCATTTACGGTTATCCTGATTAAAGGTTAGGATCCTAACTTGGATTCTCAGGGATATAAAGGCGGCAGGATCACAATGGCTTCATCCCCCAAACAGAGGATCCCTCCACCATTTGCAATCCTACCTATTGTCTGAAGGATCCTGGATCCTTAATCCTAAAACTATTGTTCAGAGTTACAGACCATCATCGTTAAAAACATCAACAAACACAAAAAAAATTGGGCTCCGGCTATGTCTAGAAGTTTCCTTCATCGCCCAATTCTGCAGCTCAAACCTTCGCTGCACCATCACCACCAGCTCCACTTGCTTCTCCCTGATCCTTGCCAGCATCACCACCTTCAAGCATTGGGATCTCCTCAGCTTCATCATCATCCTCCAACTCTGCCAGCCTTGCCTTCCAGCCCTCCACGTCCCATGTGCTTTTGTCGAAGGCAGGATCCTGAGCCTCCGCAGCCATCTGCAACTGGATCTTGTACATGGTTATCGCAGCAGAGACCTTGGCATCCTGGGTGATATCATGCTTCTCATAATCGAAGTTGATCACCATTTTGGCAGCTTCATCCTTGGTAGCCCGAAGCTCCTTCTCAAGATCAGCAATCTTGAGATCCTTCAGCACACCCATCTGTTGGAGGTCAGCGATTTGGCGGTCTTGATCCTCAACGTGGCCAATATAAGTTTCTATTTCCGCAAGTTTCTGCAAAAAGGGAAAAGGGTAAGCCCAGGACCAGGTGATCCTCAAACAAGCAGGATATTCAAGCGGGATATTCAAGCAGGATATACAAGCAGGGGCAGTGATCCTTACCTCATTGACGTAATCAAGAAACTGTTGGCGGAGCAGGGGAAATCCTTGGAGACCCTCAGCATCAGAGGTTTTCCTCTTCTTTCCTCCCTTCCCTCTCACAGGTGCCTTGGGGACAGAGGTACTCGGGCTGGCAGGATTCTTCCTCCTTGAAGGTTTGACGTTGGACAGATCTTCAACGCCAAATTTTGAAGCAGACTTAGCAGATTTTCCAGCACCTACACAACCAAAATAAGATAAGTATTCTAACTAATTTAGAAATCCTACATAGAACTACTTTTTAATAAGGATACTTACTTGACATTGTGGCAGATGCGGAGGATACTTCCTGTGAATCTTGGGTGGCAACTTGAAAACTTCTAATCTCGGGATCAAGCTTCTTGAAGGCTAAAACTCTCTCTTTTGCAGCAGGAGTCAACTTGAAATGAGCAACGGATATGGCTGCACAAAAAACAAAGAAAATATTAGTGACCCTTATCCTAAGGAACAAATCTTATGGTGATCCTTCCAGGATCCTCTATCCTACCATGAGTAGCCCACTCTTTGGGCAGATCCTTCCCATCTGGGATGGTATCTCTCCTAACAAAGAAGAACCGACGCTTCCAGTTTGTGTCGTTCTTGGTGACCTTGAAGACAGGATGATCCTCTCCAGCTTTTCGCTTAAACAGATAACGCTGGGGTCCGAAAGTGGTAAGATCATACATCTCAGCCAGCTCCGCCATTCCTAAGTCAATCCCTTCCTGCTCAATGATCCTTTCAAGGGTATATAAAACCCTCCAGATCATTGGCATGGCCTGGATGTAGGAGATGCCGGTAAGGGAAAAGAAGGACTGGGTGAATTGAGGGAAAGGATATGAATATCCTATCAAGAACGGAGTAACAGGAAAGGCTACCCATGTATCAGAGATGAAGTCACTTAAAGCGGTAGGATCAAAAGATTTAAAGAGGGTGCTCGCCGAAAAGCAATGGCGAATTTTATCAATCTGAGAGTCGGTAAAACAACACCTCTCAGTTGAAGAATCCTTGATGATCCCTTGACCCTTCAAGGGACTGCTCTTCTTAGGATCCTTGTGCGGGGAGTTCCGGAGCAACATCTTTGCAGAATAATGGAAAGAAATAGAAAAACAGAGTAAGAGAAGGAAGAAGGAGGAAAAGAGATACCTGATTGATCTTCGGACGAAAATATAAAGGGAGTCTCTCTTGAATTTAAATGCAAATTGATCCTATCTCTAACACCTATTTATAATGATGATTTGCAGGGCTGTCACTTCTGTGACGTAAGGTTCGCAACGGCTAGTCCGTCTCTAACGGCTAGTTATTCGATTAACTTGTTGAGGATAAGATCAAACAAAATACAACTCGTTTATTTACAATATTACTCCCTATATTTTGGGG
This sequence comes from Helianthus annuus, assembly GCF_002127325.2. Classification (NCBI taxonomy): domain Eukaryota; kingdom Viridiplantae; phylum Streptophyta; class Magnoliopsida; order Asterales; family Asteraceae; genus Helianthus; species Helianthus annuus. Next base: position 26,469,870 of record NC_035446.2, read on the forward strand.
GCAATTGTTAGGGCTGGATTTTTATGACTTATGATCCTTACATATGATCCTAACCAGTGATCCTTATTTCTATGGCAGATAGTGATCCTCAGAAGAGTTCCAGGATCAGGATCACGGACCATCACAGGGATCCTCATACTAACAGTTGTTTTCATTGGATTTAATGTTATCTTGCAGGAATGTCTGGCAGGATCCGCTCTTAGCAACGTAAACAAGGGACTCGTCTTTACAACTTTGGCATATGCTTAATCAGAGATGAACGTTGTGGACGATATGGAAACTCGGCATAATTTAAGGGCGATAATTTAGGCTAGATTTACTTTTATTCCTAAAGGGGTAACGAGCTAATAGTTAGTCTATTTACCTAAAATAGGGCCACTCACACTTGTATAAATAACTCTCTTCCACATTCGGAAGACACAACACACTTCCCTCACGCTTTGACACACGATACTATAGTGATCCTTGTACTTAGCTCGTTACCATCCGAAGTTGTAACCTTTATTTGTTATATTGAAGTTTGGTGATCGGTAGTTTCCATCACCCGAGGTTTTTTATGCCGGAGATCATTCATTGATCAAGGGCTTTTTCCTCGTATAAATCCTTGTGTCACTTGTGCATTTTATATTTAAGTGATCCTTCACTTTGTTCATCATACCAAGCATCATTCCCCGTTTACATAAAGTTTGGTTGCATTATCCTTGTGTGATTTTTGACAAAAACAATGAGGATCCTGAATATCACACGATAATCCTCATCAAAGGATATAACTTTCTCCTGTGTAAGGATTGAGGTTTATCTCTTTATCTCTTTAGCATGCCTCTTGGCTGCCGAAAAGGAAGTGCCACATATGTCTGATCCGCTAGATATGAAGTTGATAATTTGTGCATCAGCTGGGGGAGCAGGAGCTCTTTCTGGAATCTTTTCAGGATCCTGGATCCTTGACTTTTTTCTTCAAAATAGTTCCTTCAAATGCCCCTTGTTTAACAGGTAACCAATCTCTTTTTTGAGTGCTATGCATTCATTAGTGAGATGGCCGAAATCTTCATGATATGCACACCATATGGATTTGTCTTACGTTGCAGCTGGCTTATCACTCTTTCTGGGCCATCTTCCTTTCTCACCTAAGTTCTGCATTGCAAGGATTAGTTCATTATTATCAACAACAAAGCAATATTCAGAAATGGGTGAATAATCTTCATGATCCTCTTCTTACTCCACTGCATGCACGTTTTGATTATCAGACTTGTTGTATGATTTGGACTTGTTATTCCTGAAGTAGGATCCTTGCTTTTCCTGCTTAGAGGATCCTGACAGTCTCTCCTGGATCCTTTTATCATCCTCTAAACGGATGAATCTGAGGGCCCTGGTTGTTACTTAATCAAGATTCCTGCAAGGGGTCATGACAAGATCATCATAGAATTGTGAATCCTTAAGTAAACCCATTTTGAAAGATTCTACAGCCGTAGCAATATCCAAATTAGGAATCTCTAAGGATTCTCTACTGAATTTAGTGATATAATCTCTAATTGATTCATTTTGACCTTGTGTTACCCTATATAGATCACTAGTTAAATGTTCAAATCTCCTACTGCATGTGAATTGGCTATTAAACAAATTAACTAGATTAACAAACGATGTAATAGAGTAGGGAGGAGACTTAAACGTTCAAATCTCCTACTGCATGTGATCCTGTCAGTGTGGGTCTGAAACCCTTGCATAGACATGCTTTACCTTTCAGGAATGGGATTGATCTCCATTCTTTCTCTGTACTAACCTACATGCTCTTCTGGATCAGTTGGGCCATCATACAGCTTCATATTTGGTGTCTGAAACCTCTTCGGTATCATTGCATCGCAAATAGGTGGTGCAAAACGAGATATCATGTGACTCCCATCTGGAATTTCAGGAATGGGCTTAACCACTCCTGGAACGCTGGGTATCATATCCTTGAGTTTTTGCAATTCCCTAGCCATAGCTTGGTTGATTCATGTATCCTGCATGAAGCCAGGGTTAGCATTATTAGAAGTATTCAAAGTGTTACCTCCTGATGGATTCAAGGTTGGGATTCCTGATGTGAATCCACATTGGTGAGATTCTGGCACAATTGAGGGACCAGATGAAGCAATAGTTTGCATAGGTATGAAGTCTCCCAAGTGAATCTCTGAACTTCTAGGTTGTGCACTCCTTAAGGATCCTTGATCCTGAAAGATGTTGGACCCTTGATACATTGAAGCTGGGGGTCTTGGAGGATTATCCATGGATCCGTGAACCTGAGAAGAGGATCCTTGAACCTGAGATGAGGATCCTTGGACCTGAAATGAGGATCCTGGATACTGAGAGTAGGATCCTTGAACTGTCTACGTCCCCATGTATCCTCCTGAACTAATGAAGGATCCTTGATGCTGGAAGGAGGATCCTTGAGGCTGAAGAGAGGATCCTGAAGGCTGGAAGTAGGATCCTTGAGCCTGAGTCATTGTCGATGATCCATAACGCAAACTCGATGATCCACCCTGGTACTGGACGTCTGATGTTGTAGAGTGCTGGGCGGTTGTGGCTAGAGTGTCGAAATTAAGTGATCTCGGCATCAAAGAAGAGTGATCCTCCACTGATCTCTTCAATTTCTTGATGTCGTCAATTTCTCGAAGGATCATGTCATTAGTGTTGTCCTGCTGCTGCATGTAATCCCTCGTCTGCAAAATCAAAAAATAAAGATCATTGTTAGTAGGACTAGAAGAAACAACAGTGGTTGGTTTTGAGAAAACGAAGGTTTGTTTCTTCGCAGCATTCTCAGTATTCTTCTGGGATCCAGAAGAAATAGGAGGCAAAGGTGGAATGCCCTGTGAGGAAGTGATCGCCGACATGGAGCTTGAAGTGTTCTTCGGTTGAGAAGCCATATAGTTGAAGGTTATGAACAGAAACGAACAAAATTTTCCAAGAATGAAGCACCGATTGCCCCACGGTGGGCGCCAAACTGTTTTGGTCAAAAATCACACAAGGATAATGCAACCAAATCCAATTTTGTGAGGTGTGATGCTTGGTTAAATGATCAAATGTATGAACAATGTATGAAGGAAATAAACGATGAACACGAGGATTTATACGATGAAAAAGCTCTTGATCAACGAATGATCTCCGACATAAAAAATCTCGGATAGTGAAAACTATCACTATCAAGTATATTAAACAAACAAGTTTACAACTTCGGAAATATTGAGCTTGATACAATAATTTCTAGTGTGTCTATTTGAGAGTTGGCAGTAGAAATGATGTGTGTTTCGAGAAGTGCAAGTAGTTTCTAATAATAAGCTCAATACCCCTTTATCCTAGCTAAAAATATCCTAACTAACTATCCGAAAAATTAGCCATTCACCCACGATCACCACCAACAGTCAACAGCTTGTGCACATGTTGAAAATGGAGAGTATATTCCCCTGGAATCTCGGATGGAATAAGTCTTCTTCGAAACATATCTGCAAAACAAGCCAAAAGGTGATGGAAACAATCGTTAGTTCAGAATAACAATGAGGATCCTGGATCCTTATCCTTGCAGCGTCTCCCGAGTATCCTTAATTCAAACTGAACTAAGGATCCGTGATCCAAGCTACACTTGAGGATCCGTGATCCACAGGCTATGAAATTCTATCCCTAACAGGTAGAGATGGTGATATTATCTGATAATGACCATTATTTCTAAACTAGTTTTTGTTTTAAATAATCTAAACTGGTATTATTTATTTGAGAGTTTTATGACTTTTTTTTCTAGTAAAACAATATATATAATGTTGTGGTTTATATCTCCATATATTGTGTTATATGATGTAAATGTGATATAATGTAAGGTTTTTGGGCCGTTTGGTCTCCGCCTTGGAGATCAAACGTGTCGTTTCTTTTTAATGAAGTTTAATTTTCAAAAAAAAATATATTGTGTTATATACTCAAGTGATATAATGTGATTTGCTAGTAGGCCAGTTTTACTTTGTGATAATCTGAAACAGGTTCCAAGTGACCGGATTGCTGAGCTTGTGGCTCCATTTTCTAAGGAAGAAATCAAGGAGGCGGTTTTTTATTGCGGTGCTCACAAGGCACCTGGGCCAGATGGGTTTAATTTCAGGTTCATTAAGCATTTCTGGGAGTTGGAGGATGATTTTTTGAAGATGTTTGAAGAGTTTCACGAAACAGGAGTGATTAGTAAGGAATGTAGTACATCTTTTATCACCTTGATAGCTAAGACAAAGACTCCGGTTGGGCTGAAAGATTACAGTATTAACCTAGTTGGGGTCATTAGTAAATCCATATCCAAAGTAATTGCTAGCAGAATTAAAAGGGTTATTGGGGAGGTTATTTCTGAATCTCAATCTGCTTTTCTTAAGGAGAGGTTTATTTTGGACGGTCCAGTGGTGCTGAATGAGCTTATCGGGTGGATAAAAAAGTATGGTAAAAAAGCTTTTCTTATGAAAATCGACTTCGAAAAGGTGTATGATAACGTGAGTTGGGATTTTTTGTTGTCGATATTGGATCAAATGGGTTTTCCTATGAAATGGAGGCTTTGGGTTAAAGGTATTCTTCAATCGGCGAGATCGGCGGTTTTAGTAAATGGGTCTCCCACTTTTGAGTTTCAATGTCAAAAGGGGCTCAGACAAGGCGACCCATTATCACCTTTCCTTTTTCTTATTGTGATGGAGGCTTTATCGTCTTGATTGCTAAAGCTTGTAGTTTGGGTGAGTTCGAAGGTATCTCTTTGTCTAATGAGGGCCCGATGTTATCTCATATGTTATATGCAGATGATGCTTTGATTATGGGGGGTTGGAGTAAGGCTAACTTTTTAAAAACTAACCGGTTATTGAGAGTGTTTTATTTGTGCTCGGGGCTTAGGATTAATATACACAAATCGCTCATTTTTAGGTTGGGGGTTGATGGTGAAGTGGTGGGGGAGATGGCTGCTATTTTGGGTTGTAAGGTGGGTACGCTCCCTTTTGAGTATCTTGGTATATTAGTGGGGGCGAATATGAATAGGATTTCGCATTGGGATTCAGTTCTGGATACCATACGAAATCGCCTTCAGTCTTGGAAATCAAAACTTTTATCTATAGGGGGGAGACTTACTCTTATTAAATCGGTGCTTGCTAGTTTACCGGTTTATTATCTGTCGTTATTTAGAGCTCCGGTGGCAGTCATTGATAGTATTGAGAAAATGATGAGAAAATTCCTGTGGTCGGGTGGTAGAGATGGAAGAAGCATGAGTTGGGTTTCTTGGGATATTGTTACGAGGCGAAAAAACTTGGGGGTTGGGTATTTCTAAGTTATCTGATGTCCACACGGCCTTACTGGGTAAATGGGTGTGGCGTTTCAAAAAGGATCATAATGCTTTATGGAGGCGTGTTGTATAGAGTATCCATGGTAAACGTAAACGGTGGATTTTTCTGCCAATCAAAAAGGCGATTCCCGGATGTTGGAAGTCGATTGTGATGTTTTTGGATAAGATTAGGATTCATGAGAAAGGGCTAATGTATTTCTTTAAGTGCATTATTGGAAATGGAGAAGTAGCAAGATTTTGGAAGGATATATGGTTCGGGACGGTTCCGCTATTGGAGCGTTGGCCAGCTCTATATGCTTTGGAGAATAATAAAATGGCTTTGTGGGGGAGAGGATTGTATCGAGGGATGGCAGGATTGTGCTGAACAATTCATGGGTGATAAATTCATGTACAGTGGAGTCCATATCTGAGATGCAGGATTTGTGTTATGTGTTGTCCCAAGTTTCTGTTTCGGGGCTGCATGATAGATGGGTTTGGGGATCGGACACCTATGACAGGTTTTCGGTTGCTGACCTGAAAGGGTGGTTGATTAGAGATAGATGCGGGAAACAACAGAATCAGCTTATGAAGTGGGAGGCGTGGGTCCCAGCGAAGGTCAACATATTGATGTGGCGGAGAGAAAAAGATCGGATTCCGACTCGTTTGGCTTTGGTTAAGAGGCAAATTAACATTACTGACACTGCTTGTCCCTTGTGTGACTTTTTCGAAGAGTCTGTTAGTCATTTGCTTGTTGAATGTGGATTCGCATATGGTGTGTGGACTTCCATTTTCACATGGGTCAAGGTTGATATAGGGAGTTTGAGGAGCTTGGAGGAGTTATTTCAGGTTCAGAAGGTAAAGAAGGGGTCTAAGTGGGCCAAAAAAATTATCCGGGGAATTATTATGATTGCCTGTTGGGCGATTTGGAAGGAGCGGAATAAGAAGGTTTTTCAAGGGAGTACGCCTAGAGTTTTAGAGGTGGTTGCGACTATAAAGCGTATGTCGTTTTTTTGGTTGAAACATCGTTCTAGGTTCAAGAATATAGAGTGGAATAGGTGGATAAATAATCCGATGTACATATTGTAAGGTTTTTTGGCGGGCCTTCTGTTGAGGTCCCGTCTGTTTTTCTAATGAAGTTTACCGTTCAAAAAAAAATAATGTGATTTCAGTGTTGAAATCAGATCATTTGTGTGGAAATCTTAAATGGATATAATTGTCGACATTAAGAAATTATTTATTTGAGGGCATCAAAATGAGAGGGTTTTGTATTATTAAAAAATTCAGAATAGAACTAGACTTGTTTTTGATATCGGTTTCGTATTATTTGCTCCTTTCAAGTTGGATTCGAATAGGATTAAAAAGCGATTATATTAAAAAAAATCACAAGTATTCATATTGGATTCCCGAACCGAATTTTATTCAAATAGTGGCTAACCTATGTCGAATATTTTAAATACCAATTAAATTAAAATTCGGATCATTGAGTTCCCTAAATCTAGGTCATTTCAACAATGAGGACCCGTACTAGCTTATACGGCTAGAGATCCGGATATAATCTTATAATGATATAATCTTATAATGATAACCCGTATCAAAGGCAACCTCCCTTAAAATTAATTTTGGTTTCAAATAATCTTAACTAGTTTTTTTTTTGTACATTTTTTTGCACTTTTATACAACATTATTTCTACTATAGTGGTCAAACCGAATAATAAGGAATCCCTTTGAGGCAGTTTTGTAATATTTGTTTTTGTGGCACTTTTTTTTACATTTTTATTGCACTACTGTAATATTTGTTTTTATGATAAACTACTCATCTTTGCCAACAATATTTCTTTAACCTTTCCCACTAATGATAAAGTTTAGCACGTAAAAATCATATAAGACGAATAAAATCAGGAAGCAATAACACAAATAGAGAAAAAAATAATAAGATGAAGAACTTCGAGGATATAGGAATAATTCATTTTCGACTTTGGTAGTTTTATTAAAATCAAAATCCTCGTGAAATTGTTTACACGAGACAACCACTAACTTAGTGGTGCGGGGAATACTACCAACGTTTAAATAAATAAACTAATTATGACAGCAACACCTAGATGGACTTCCTATGCAAGAACCAGTTCCAAAGTGTAGTCTTTGGCAAAGAGTTAAGCAATCCTCCTTTATTGCATTACAATCTCCTAGACATGCTGGACCAGGAGCTGTATAGAAAAACATTTTATTAGTACCTATAAAAATTCTTAAATATATGGAAAGCTAAAGAAAAATCTCATACCATAACATGGAACAAAAGTCATGAAAAGAAATGCCAACATCAAAAATGTCAACACAAGAAAGTGTTTTGATGTGACAGCCATTAGTTTGATGTTTGATATTGCTTAATGTTGTTTTTCTACGAAGAATGAACAGATGATGGATGTTCTGGTTGGAATAGTTCTTATATAGCCGTACATGTATATATACATTAAATACATTAGATATTATCATTAATATATCACTTGAATTGTACTGTTAGTTGATATCATTTTAATTGTACAATTATTTAATGCAGATTCTTTACCTAAAATAACACAATATTACATCAACAACCGGTGATGTAATATTGAATTTGGCGTTATGATATGTCCACATTATTACACTCTAACCCGAAAACGTGACACTTTAATGAAATTAGAATTTGATTTCTAATAAAGCAATCAATGTTTACACGAATAAACAATAGGTCTGTTAATACTAATAAACCAATTACTTCATCATACATTATAACTAATCACACAACATAATCACAAATCAATAGAGTTTACAGCGAGGAAGGCTAAACATTTATCTTAAATGTCTATTTACCACCGTTCACACTCTTCAACATAGCACAACATAGCACGAGTGAAGCAATTGCCTACTGACTAGATGAACAAAACTAAAAATGATCGAAGATAAGATAATATAATGCAATTAATGAAAATATTTAATACATGGATTGGAACTGAATTAAAGAAGTATTTTGAAAACACATTTACTTTTATTTGTAGATTTAAAAAGCTATTTAGTTGTAAAAATAATATTGTTATAAGATAACTTAAATTTGTAATCCAGATGTCATATTAACATGACCAAATTACACAAATCAACTTTTCTGTATACCCGAACATGCACCTTATACCTTTAAGTTTGAAAAACAGTAGATCAATGTTTAACTTTAATTATTTTATTTTATTTCTTTTGCAAGTATCAAGCTTTTGCACAAACTTGGTTCGATTACTTAGATAAGTCACATCACATACAAAATGTTAAGGTATTTTGGTCTTTTTCCAGCCCATTTATTTAGTAATTCCTTTTTTAAATAAACACACATTTTCTAAATACAGAAAAAAACTAAAGAGAGAGAGAGAAAATAATATAGAGAGAGAAAGTTAAAGAAATGGAGGATTGTGGTGAGTGTTAGCAGTGACGGTGGTTGTGGTTTCAACAATGATGATGGGTGGAGATCTTCCTCGCGACCAACACAGATAGTGATAGTGATGGGGATGGTGTTGTCCCTGTGCGGACAGTGACGACCGGGTGGTTATGGTCAACGGAGATGAACAGCGACTAGGATTTCATAGTTAACCCCCGATAACGCCTCCAATAACCACACATGCTTGGATGTACAGCGACGGTAAATGTTTATGGTTTAAATGTTGGGTACAGTGGTGGTAAACGATGACGGTGGTAGTCGTTTCGGGGACAAGAGGATTTTTAGTGATGGTTATGGTGGTGTTGGTGACTATATAGTGGTTGCTAGCGGTAGAGAACCCTCCGTGCAGCAGTCCGTGGTGTTTACATGGTAGTTGAAGGTGGTGCTTGATGGTGTCATGGTGGTAGGTTTTCAGAGGTGAAGGTATGGTGCTAATGGATTGGCGGAATGGTGTTCGATGTTGGTGGTGACGGGGTGGTGGTAAGCTGTTAGGCAAGCCGTCGACACCTAAAGTGTGTAACCGACGGAGGTGGTAACTGACGGAGGTGGTAACCGACGGTGATTGTGACAAACGATGGTGGAGGAGGTAATAAGTTGGGATTAAAAGGACAAAAATACCCTCACATACTTTGCATGTGAGGTGAGTTAACAAAGCAAACATACTTGGTGTATGACAAATGTTGATACGGCAACAAAATTTAAAGTAAAAGGCTGATTCTAGCGCTTTTCAAAACCAAAAGGTATAAGCTGCAAGTTTGAGTATACATAAAGATTGATTTGTTTAATTTTGTATATTAACATAACAAAACATTATGGAAATCAAGTAAAAAAGGTGATTCACTTTATACAAAATATTAGTTAACCAATTCAAACTTAAGCTTAAGCTTATATGAAAAGTATTTTTGAAGAACCAATATCTTCAAGAGTAAAATGTCTAGATAGCTTATGTGGTTTGTCTATATTTCACATTTAGTCCCCAACTTTTTAAAATTAGATTGTTATTCCCTATGGTTTGACAAATTGGTACTCAGATAGTCCCTAGTCCCTGATTGTCCCTGGATGACCGTTAAGTTTTTTAGTTATGTTTATGTGAAATAACCAAACTACCCTTACTTATAACAATAATAATTAAAAAACTGAATTGGAGCAGAAAAGGATAAACCAACATCTAGCAAGAATCATGTGCGTCTTTTAGTCTACTTTTGTTTTGCATGTACAGTGTGACACCCTGGACATGTTAATTTCTTTTCTTGAACTTTGTCCTTAATCTGGGACCTCTAGTGTGAATGTGTTTGAAGAAGGATGTTGGTTCAAATATGATCAATTAATAACCATAGCCATGGAGCATGACGATGTTGTTGCTCTCGCCCGATGCCACCGTACTAGAATGTGCAAGAATCCCTACTTTTAGTCAACGAGGTACCGTCTGTTGAATCTAATTTTACAATACGACAAGCTTTCGTCATTGTCACTTTGATACAACAAGCTACAAGGTCCGATCCCGGAGAAGTACAGCGAAACAATGGCATTGATAAGGTTGTTTCATGATGGAAATCACTTGAATGGAATATCGCCGAAGGAGTTTTCTCTAATAAATCACTTGAAGGTGGCCGGGACGGGAGTGTGAACTTTTGCTCTAGTTTGATGGGTCGGTGATCAATTGAGAAAGGGAAAGGATCGACTGAGAAAGGGTAAGACCTCACAGTGATCAATTGAGATAGGGGTGTGGATCAAATGATGGGTCGGAATGGAATATGACGGTGATAGAATGGGTCTTAGTCTATTTACCGCGTGGCTGTATTAATACCGATCGTTACGACCTAACCCGGTTTTTGCAGCTTTGACAGTAAAAAATAAAGACGGTTTAACGTGCATTTGTATCGATTCTCGGAATTGAATAAAATAACTGACAACCACCTCCTCATTTACATCAATACAAGTGTTTTAAAATGTTATGTTTTGTGTTTTTCTTCCCTAAACAACCCAAAACATTATGGCTAAGTCCAAAAGATGATGCCTACATGTCAATTCTTATGTCTTCTCACATTTCTTACAGCAACCTCACCCAATATATATATATATATATGGAAGTATTTGGAGAAAACTCATGGTTATTGTGAAAACCTAGGAAACTCTAACCTCCTCGTATTTTTGGATTTTGAAAAAAAGCACACATGAAATATACATGTTTTTAAGAGTTTTGAGCAAAAAAATAAAATAAAATAAAATAAACGCCACGAGGATATTTTTTTTAAATAAACAAGTTTTGGGCAATGCGCTGTAACATATGTTACACTAAAACTTTTTATTTTTTAAAAAATCAGGTCGGCACTTTTTTTATTTTTATTTTCTCAAAAACATGTATATTACTGTTGGTGCATGTTTGTGACAACAGCTTAGATTTGGTCTTTGGATATTTTGTAATTAGTTAAACGATAAACAGTTAGCGGGTTTAGCTTTGTAATAGTTAGTTGTAATGTTTGGGCTTACTAAACCCAAGGAATTGGGTGATGGGGGCGAATTGGGCCTGTCCAATTCGCAGCCCAGGAGTCTTTAACCTAGCCCAGTTGTGAACCTTGTGTTATATAAACAAGGTTAAACATTAGGGTTTAGGTTAATCAGCCAAAAACAGAGTTTGTGAGATAGAAATTCGTGAGAGCACTTGCTTGGACGAATTAGGGTTTGGTTTGATTGTAATACGCAAGTTTGATAATCAATAGAAACCCAGTTGATAGTGAATTCTGTTTCCTACACGTTTTCTGCTACAATCTGATCTAGAGGATTCCGCACTCTAGGTTAGATAGACGATTCTGTGACGATCCATAGACTCAAGGGGACCTACAATTGGTATCAGAGCATTAGGCTCTTGATTGCTCGGTTCAGAATTGTTGGCTGCAGAAACAGGGAGTAAAAATTCGAAATTTTTGAAACCTGATAATTAGGGTTTTTAAAATTTTCGAAATTTTGGTGTGTTTTGATTCTGATTTTTGATTTTTGTTGGCTGTTTTGATCTTCTGGTTTGTTTGTTTGGTGGTTTGCAGGTTTTCTGGAAAGATTTGGCTGATTCTGGAATAGTTTGTTGGCTGATAGACTTGAAGATTCGAAGACTGTTCTTCGTGTTCTTGAGTTTATTCATTCTGTTCTTGATAAATTTTCGAAATTTGTTGCTGATTTTCCTGCTTTGATTTTGCAGGAAGTTGTTAGAAAATCCAGAAAATCATCAAAAATTTCGAACAGATTGACTTTCCATAGTTACTGGGCGAAATTGGCTGTTTCTGGCGAATTTGACTGATCTCCGAAATTAATCATCAAAGTTACGGGCGAAATTAAATCCAAAGGCGACTTTGGTAACCGTGAAAACTTTCCACAGCGAAATTATCACGGTTTTTCGGCGAATTTACTGGTCGTCGTACAAGCGAAATTGACCAGCGAATTTGGCGAAATCTGAAGCGAAATTGAGCGAACTGACCTGACACAGCGAACTACACCAGCGAACTTGACTTGTCGGCGAATTTGACCTGCACATTAAAGCTAGCGAATTTAAACATTAACCTAGCGAAATTAAGCATAAACCAGCGAAATTAAGAGAAAATTTAAGTGGTGGAATTTCAGTTGGCAAGCGTCGGAAAATCCCGATTTCGGTCTTTGACATTATATATCATTGGATTCGTCTTTTCGAGACGATTCTAACGGTGTAACTCAGTAACCACTGCTTTCGGAAACTTTCGTACGGTTTTCTCAGTCTGTTACGTTAAAATGTCGAACATGTCTAGTTTGAACGAGTTGTTGAGAATGGAGCATGAGGTTGGTACTACCAACAAACCACCTAAGATGATGAAGGTGGAGAACTATTTGACATGGAAGGATCGTTTTCAGTCCTTCATTGAATATCAGGATACGCGCATGTGGATATGCATCGAAGATGGATACGTGAATCCAACACACGACTTTGAGGGCAGACCACGTCGAACAGAATATGTGAACATGCAAGACAATGATAAAAAGATGTATGAGGCTGAAAAGAGAGCCTTGGCTGCAATCAAAATGTCGTTGCCTGATAGCATCAAACATACCTTCAAAAAGTACACTAACTCAAAGGATATGTGGGATGCTTTGGAGAAAAGATACGCTGGTAATGCTGATGTCAAGAAGAACAAGATTGATCTACTGAAGAAGCAGTTTGCTGTTTTCAAGTACATGAAGCATGAGTCACTTGAAGACGTCATCACGCGTTACTACCATCTGATGTCAGAAATGGACAATTATGAGATCGATTGCTATTCTGATGTAGAGAAGAATGACAAGCTGCAAGATGCTTTGCCTACTAAGTGGGATATCTACACTTTAATGATCAAGGGTGAAGCAGATTATGAAACTAAAGAGCTTGAAGAGGTTGTAGGAAAGTTGAGAGCTTATGAGCTCAGCATGAAGAAGAAAGATACTGGATATGATCAGGTTCAAGATCCGGCAGTGTACAATGGGCTTACATCTTCTTCATCTCACAACGCTTCTAGCGACTCTGCTACTGCGTTTTTATCATGTGAGAATGAGCAGGTTATGGTGAATCAGGATGGTGATGTGTGTTTTGTTGCTGCTTCAGGAGGTTCATCAGGAGTTAAGAAATCGTCAGCTTCTAAGCAGAGTACTACTGCTAAGTCAATGCCAATGAGTGTGAAGTCTGCTGAAGAGCATCTGGCTCTACTTGCTTCGTTTGTTGCCTCCTATGAAAACTATATTCAGGGAAAGATTTCTGATCCTGCTACTTTAGATGAAGACTATGATCAGATTGACCCTGATGATCTTGAAGAGATGGATTTGCAATGGCAAATGGCCATGATTTCTAGGCGTGTGAAGAGGTTTATGAATAGAACTGGGAGAAAATTTGTTGGAAGGAGTGTTGGTTTCGACAAAACCAAAGTGAGGTGCTTTAATTGTCAAAGTTATGGGCACTTTGCTAGGGAATGTCAGAAACAAAAGCAAGATAATTCGAGCCAGAGTTCAAACAACAGGAATGCATCAAGCAACTCTAGCTCAAAGGCGTTGATCTCTACTGCAAGAGAGGGTTCATATGATTGGAGCATTCACTTAGAAAATGATGGGGATGTCTCTCAAGCATTCATGGCAGAGATTACTCCAATCGATGATGGTGAAGCCAAAGTAGATGATGCAGAAGTGAAAGTGGATGCTGAGGTGAAGGTGGAGAATAGAGCTGAAGAAAAGAAAGTTGATCAGACAACAGGTGCTGAAGATGAAAAACAAAAGTCAGAATATGAAAGAGAAGCTGAGGAAAAGGATGCTAAGTATAAACAATTGGAAGCTCAGCTTGCTGCTCTCATGGCCAACCTTGACAAACAAACAGGAGAGGTAAAATCTAATTCTGTGTGTTTAAAATGTCGTGAACTGCAGGGTGAGGTTGACAGACTGTCTGCACAAAACAAAAGTTTGGTAAGCGAAATGTCTAACATTAAAGAATCAAACTTTTTTGCTAAAAGAAACGAAACGTCATACTTGAAGAAAATAAAAGGTTATGAAAGTGAACTTGAAGCCGTAACCTGCAAATTAAATGAAAAACTTCAAGTCATTGACTTAGCTCATGACATGATGGCTGAAAAAACAAAAGAGATTTCTGATAAAAACAAAGAGTTGTCAGATGCTCAACTCAAAATTGTTGAACTTGAAAAGAAATTGGGTCAATTCAGGGATTCTGCTTTTGTTATGAAACACATGATGGGTGGGTTAAAGAAGAGTAATGACAAGACTAGTGTGGGATTCCAAGGCTATAATGAAGTCCCACCTCCTCTTAGTCATGATTATTCATTCCTACCTGATGAAGATGAGCTAACAAAGTTTATGTCAACAGCACCGAGTAGTTCCACAGCAGGTCGAGGAGAGGAGTCTGAGAGAGATGAGGCCAAGAAGGATAATAACAGCAAACCTGTTTTGAAAACGAAAACCTCACAACCTAGGGATAAAAACTCAACTTCTGTTAAAAAGATTAGTTTTGTTCAAGGAAGTGACATGAAAAACGAAACAGCTGTTATTGAAAATGAATCGAACATAGAGTTTGCTAAAAATAAAAACAAAGAAACTTCTGAAAATAAGCAAACTGAACCAAATCCTTCTGTGCCATCATCATCAAAACCTGAATCTAGTTCAAAGGCTTCAGATAAGAAGTCTTTGAAAAGGATGTCATGCTTCAAATGTCACACCAAAGGACATGTAGCTAGCTGCTGTCCTAACAAAACGAATGAAGCACAGGTGAATGAGAGGAAGAGAGAGAAGTCACCAGAGAAGAATGGTGATAAGCAGGAGAGAGAGTCCAACTCTCCAAAGAAATCTGCTCCTAAGCAACCAGAGCCAGTTGCTGTTGGTGAGGATAAGGCTGAAAAAGGAACTCCACAAGTTCCTCGTTTTCAAAGAAATCAACCTAGATTTCAGCCTAGATCTCCACCAGGCAGATTTGAGAGACCTAGAAGCAGTTCACCAAGAATGAACAATCAAAACACAAATAATTTCAGAAGTCAAGGTCAATATCAAAATCGATACCAAAATAATGGTGGTCGAAATTTTTATAACAATGGCTTTAGAAATTATAACTATAATGCTTCTTGGAATCAAAATCCAAATTTTCAAAGGTCAAATAGTCCAAACACACATAGGAACCCTCAGGACCAAAGACCTAGTGGAAGTCAAAATCATTTTCCAACAGGTCTAAGATCCAAGACTCCAGTTAGGAGTAATGGATATTGGATGGACGTTCCGGTGGTTGGTGAATTCGGACGACCCAAGACCATTAAGGCTTGGGTCCCCCAATCTAACTAATTTCTTGGTTGGTGTGTGCAGGAGCTGCTAAGGAGGATTATCAACTTGTGGTATGTTGATAGTGGCTGCTCCAGGCACATGACGGGGGATGCGAGGTTGTTGACTGAATTTGAAGAATATGATGGAGGACAAGTGAATTTTGCGGGTGCAAAAGGTGGTAGAATTACAGGTCGAGGAAAGGTGACCAATGGGAAGATCACACTGGACAAAGTGAACTATGTTGAGCAGCTTAAACACAATCTTATGAGCGTGTCACAAGTCTGCGACAAAGGTCACTCGGTCCATTTTACCAAGAATGAAGCTTTAGTGCTGAAACCAGGTTTGAAGATACCGGACGATTGGATAGTGATGCGAGCGCCAAGGAGAAATGACACTTATGTCATGGACATGGGTGCAAAGGATCCAACTGCAGTGGTGGCGTGTTTACTATCAAAAGCATCTGAAGCTGAATCGATGTTGTGGCACAGACGCATGGCCCATATTCACTATCGCAAAATGAACTATCTTGTTAAAAATGAGCTAGTGAGAGGGGTTCCATTGCGGAGGTTTCAAGTGGAAGACAAATGTCTTCCATGTCAAAAGGGAAAACAACACAAGAAACCTCACAAATCAAAAACAGTAAATTCCATAGATGCCCCTTACGAATTACTTCACATGGATTTATTCGGTCCAGTGAACGTGAGGAGCATAGGTGGAAAGTACTATTGTTTAGTTGTCACTGATGATTACTCACGTTATTCATGGGTTTTCTTTTTAGGTACAAAAGATGAGACAGCAGAGATGTTGATAGATCTTTTTACAAAATTGGAAAACGTCCATGATGCAAAGATCAAGAGGATAAGGAGTGATAATGGCACGGAGTTCAAGAATCGTATTCTGGATCTCTACTGTCTTCGCAAGGGAATTGAACATCAATATTCTGCTCCTTATACGCCTCAACAGAATGGAGTTGCTGAGAGGAAAAACAGGACGTTGATTGAAGCCGCTAGGACGATGCTTTCAGATTCTAAGCTACCAGTTCTTTTCTGGGGAGAAGCTGTGAATACAGCTTGCTATGTCCTGAACAAAGTGTTGACTGTTAAACGTTTTAACAAGACCTGTCATGAATTAATGTTTAACAAGAAACCAAACTTAGAAGGCTTTGAACCATTTGGATTACCCTGCACCATTGTGCGAAATAAAGATAAACAAAAATTCGGTGAGGTGGCTGACGAGGGCTACTTTCTAGGTTACGTACCTGGCGCACCGAATAAAAGGGTTTTTAATCTAAAAACTGGTAAAATTGAGGTTGTATTTAATGTTGAAATCACTTCTTACAAACCTCAACAGTCAACGAGTGGACCAGCTATATTATATGATTATGAAAGTGTTTTTAAATCATTTAATATTCCTGAGTTTTCCAATGCAGATGAGTCTCAGCTGATTCAAACAGTGATTGGTGATGATGAAGGCGAGTTCATGCCTAGATCAAATGTTGATACAACAGATGCTCCGGGACCTTCTCAAGATGCTGCTGATACTGATTCAAGTGACGATGAACCCGAACCCAATCAGGGGGAGGATTTCATTAATCCGTTTGCGGATCAGCATATTCAGGGGGAGGTTGGCTCAAACCTTGGTGACAATTTAGAAGTCGATGCTGTCGCTACTACACGAGCAAATAGGGATCATCCAGTTGACATGATACTGGGAGATCCTGCTGCAGGTGTTCAAACGAGAAGAAGCATAGCAGCGAATACAGGTTTATTTGTGTCGATTGAGAAGACTGGGATAGTGAACGAGTGCTTGTATAGTTGCTTTATTTCCCAAGAGGAGCCGAAGAACATTCATATGGCTCTTAAAGACAATTCATGGGTTGAAGCTATGCAAGAGGAATTGGCCCAGTTTGCGAAGTTGAAGGTTTGGGAGTTGGTTGATCTTCCTAAAGGTGAAAGAGAGATTGGCACCAAATGGGTATTTAGGTGCAAGAAGGATGAAAGAGGTATAGTCACGCGAAACAAGGCTCGATTGGTGGTCAAAGGTTTCAATCAGCAAGAAGGGATAGATTACAATGAGGTGTTTGCACCAGTGGCGAGGTTGGAGGCAATTCGTTTGTTTCTAGCTTTTGCTTCATTCAAGGGCTTCAAAGTTTTCCAACTAGACGTGAAGAGTGCGTTTCTTTACGGGAAAGTCCAAGAAGTGGTGTATGTCTCACAACCAGATGGGTTCGTTGATCCAGATTATCCAGATCGAGTGTACAAACTTGATAAGGCGTTATATGGGTTACATCAAGCTCCCAGGGCGTGGTACGAGACACTGTCTACACATCTGATAAAGAATGGTTTTGAAAGAGGTCAGATTGACAGTACACTGTTCATCAAGAGGAAGAAGGAAGATTTTCTGCTGGTACAGGTGTACGTGGATGACATCATCTTTGGGTCATCTGATGAAAGCATGTGTAAAGAGTTCGAGCAGGTGATGAAGAGCAAGTTCGAAATGAGTGCTATGGGTGAGCTGTCCTACTTTCTGGGATTACAAGTTGAACAGAAGGCGGATGGGATGTTTATTCATCAAACTAAGTATGTGTATGACATTTTGAGTCGGTTCAAAATGAATGATTGCACTACTGCAAACACACCCATATGTGAAAATCACAATCTTGGCCCAGATCATGAAAGCACTGAAGATGTTGATCCTACTCAATACAGGGCAATGATTGGTTCTCTAATGTACTTGACTGCTTCAAGACCCGACATCATGTTTGCCGTATGCTTGTGTGCCAGATATCAGGCGAATCCTAAAGAGTCACACATGAAAGCAGTGAAGCGAATTATTCGTTACTTGAAGGGGAAACCTAAACTTGGGTTGTGGTATCCAGCTGATAGTGATTTGACGTTTGTTGCTTACACTGACTCAGACTTTGGAGGATGCAAATCGAACAGGAAGTCTACAACAGGTGGTTGTCAGTTCTTAGGAGGCAGGATCGTGTCTTGGCAATGCAAGAAGCAATCCTGTGTGTCTACCTCTACGTGTGAAGCTGAATATATTGCTGCTGGAAGCTGCTGCTCTCAGGTTCTCTGGATTCAACAGCAAATGCGCGATTACGGTTTGGATTTCACTCGTACTCCTATTATGATAGACAATAATGCCACTATTTCAATAACTAATAATCCCGTGAATCACAGTCGCACAAAACATATTGACATACGTCATCATTTTATACGGGATTGTGCTGAAAAGAGACTAATTGAATTACATCGAGTCGACACAGAGGATAACCTGGCAGATCTTTATACTAAAGCATTTGACAGGGCTCGCTTTGAACACTTAGTCGAACTCAACGGGATGAGGAATCCTGAATAACTGGTTTTTCATAAGAATTTTTGTAAATACTTTACTGCTTTTCATAAAAATCAAAAACATAAAAAAAAAATTAAAAACATAAAAAAAAATAGAAAAATCAAAAATGAGTTATCACTGTGTGAAAAGAAGAAATGATAGTACATCAGCAAGTTAGACTGTCACACTGAATTTGAAATTAAATTGCTTAAGTGTGATAGCAGCTTCATTATATGATGCACCAGTAGGCAAAAGCATGAAATAATCAACTTACCAATGTGATATAAACTTAAATGAACTGAATATGAGTGGGGAACACATTAGTGGTGTATGGTTTAATGACCTTAATTCTTGCGTTGATAGATTGCCAAAATCTGAAGTTTTGGGTCTTTATACTGTTGTTTCAACTAGGGATATCTTGGCTGTCTGTCTGTTAGAACTAAAATTGTACATGACCCCAGGAAAGATAGTCACTTGGAATTAGCTCATTTCTATTTGAATGTCTGTATATTTCCCGATACACACAATTTTGATCTGATTCTGAAATCTTCTCTGAAAAAAGTCGTGTACCTCCTCTGCTGCATCCAGATATATGCTGACCTGGAGGTGCTAGGCAACGACAGCTTCTGCTGCATCCAGATACATGCTGACCTAGCTGTTCGTTGTCGCGCTATAGATCTAATACACCCGAAAGAGGCCCTCTAGTGCCCAAAAGAAACCCAATAAACCTATATCAAACTGAGAAAATCTCATTTGATTTGTATATTATACCATCTCTACTAAGATCTATTCTTTTCTCTTCTCAACCTAATCCCAGTTAAGATTTCAGAACTCTGGATTGGACTTGTGAAATATGTGGTAGGGAAGATACTTGCATGATAGAGTGTGCTGTTTATATTTCCAGGATTTGATTAATATTTATTTGGGTGTTCATAGTTAAGAAATTACAACATGATAAAACAGCTTATATGCAGAACTAGACACAGTCAGGATATCTTGAAGGATGATATCAGTATACTCACCTACTACGATGAATATTTGTGCATACCTTGATCGTGGGGGTATATCCTGAAGTGGGACACACTAATATATCAGTAATTAAAATTACCTTAACGTATCATATGGTAATGGTACTTGAAATGTTCATGCATTTTGTTTAAGTGGACAAACATACTGGTAATCGTCTTGAACTGCTTTTCACGAAAAATTAAATACAGAATTATATGATTGTGTAAAACAGTTTGCTTGTGCTGATATGATCTTCTTACCAGTGATTCTCACAAAAATAGAGTGTTTATTGTTTTTGTTTATTTACTTGCTTTCAGAAAAATATAAAAATCCAAAAATAGTGTCATTTTCTATTTGAAATTCTTAACGTACGGAAAACTGTTATTCTTGGAAGAATTGTTACTGATAGGGGGAGACGGTGTTAGAAAGTGAGTTCAAAATTTTCAATCAGACAGGTTGTTCTTGTGTGTTGAACAAAAAGTTTTGCGTGTTGGTGATGAGTTGAAAATGCTTAATCTGTTACACAGTTTAACTAATCTCTTGAAAAATAATAATTTATTTAACTTATGTTGAAAAATTCTTATGGTTTCTCGAGATGTTGGTTTTATAGTGTTCAGATTGAAGTGGTTTGTTGCTGAGAAGTTGCTGTGACGTGTGAAGATGAGAGTTATGATTGGCTGCATGGTAGAACCTCCTTTCTATATTGCAGACCAAAGATTGAAGAGTTGAAGATTGCTTTGCAAATGCTGAACTGGAGTTTACTCAAACGCTAACGTGTTGAAGATTTGGTGATTGGATGCATCAGCTTAGGGGGAGTCTGTTGCTGACAGAAGCTATTGAAGCTGAAGCTATCCAAAGACCAAAGACAGTGCAAGATTACATGAAGATTGCAAGAAGACCGAAGACAAAGTTTTGACCGAAGACAAAGTTTTTATGAAGCTATTGTCAAGGGGGAGTTTGTTGGTGCATGTTTGTGACAACAGCTTAGATTTGGTCTTTGGATATTTTGTAATTAGTTAAACGATAAACAGTTAGCGGGTTTAGCTTTGTAATAGTTAGTTGTAA
This sequence comes from Helianthus annuus, assembly GCF_002127325.2. Taxonomy (NCBI): domain Eukaryota; kingdom Viridiplantae; phylum Streptophyta; class Magnoliopsida; order Asterales; family Asteraceae; genus Helianthus; species Helianthus annuus. The sequence goes on from NC_035446.2 coordinate 26,490,836, forward strand.
TGTTTGGGCTTACTAAACCCAAGGAATTGGGTGATGGGGGCGAATTGGGCCTGTCCAATTCGCAGCCCAGGAGTCTTTAACCTAGCCCAGTTGTGAACCTTGTGTTATATAAACAAGGTTAAACATTAGGGTTTAGGTTAATCAGCCAAAAACAGAGTTTGTGAGATAGAAATTCGTGAGAGCACTTGCTTGGACGAATTAGGGTTTGGTTTGATTGTAATACGCAAGTTTGATAATCAATAGAAACCCAGTTGATAGTGAATTCTGTTTCCTACACGTTTTCTGCTACAATCTGATCTAGAGGATTCCGCACTCTAGGTTAGATAGACGATTCTGTGACGATCCATAGACTCAAGGGGACCTACAATTACATGTGTGATTTAAAAAAAAAATGTTTGGAGCTTAGAGTTTCCTAGGTTTTCTCAATAACTAAGGCTTTTTTATATATCCTTTCTCTCTTATACATATATCCCGCCAAAACCAAATTTGGCACAATATTCCTTACAATATTCGGGTAGCTGCAACCCGTTAACTAACTATTTAAGTTGCATCTTTAGTCTCACCTACCAAATCCTAATCACCATCGCAATCATCAGACTAATCTTATGGTTCATCTTCCGCCCAAGTATCCCTAAATTTTACGTCGTCGATGATGTAACCCTCACTCGATTCACCCGGACCCTACCAAACAACACTCACAACTACAACATCACCTTAACATGGCGTACCAGAACTCTAGCCGTCTTTTGGGGATCTACTACCATATTATTGAGGCTAACGCGTTGTTTCACGACTAGCGGTTTTCGACAGCAGTTGAGCAATGTTTTTTAAGGCACAAGAAGGAGAAAAATGTGGCATCATCCTTGACGTTTCTTTTCTAGTAATTGGGGAATAACCTGCAACTAACTCGTTGACGCATGGACAGGGCGAATCTACACTATCCTGTGTGGGAGTGGCCACCCCCTTAAAAAATAGTGAAATTTTAAGGCAAAAATCTTCGTTGTCCCGTTCCAAGTTCGATTAAGTCCGCCTATTGCCTCAATCCATACTAAAGATCACATCATCAAAGATTTTTAGGTTAGCCACGAAACTTCTGTGTTTTAAACTTTTTTTTTTTAACTTTGGTGGTGAGAGAATGACGAAGACAATGTGATTTTGTGTTGGGTGGTGTGATGTGACAACTCGGATAATTAAGGTTAGCATTATTTGGAATCCCACAATTTGAAGCGTGTGCCTCTATATTTATCTGCCTATCTCGTACACTATACATGATTACGTATATTTAACTGATCAGTTATGCATGAAAGTGTTAAACGTTTTGTGGGTTATTTAACTAATTTAGAAAAATCAAATGAGATTGGGCCGCGTATATTTGGGCCACACATTCACAATTAATTGGACCACAACATAACACTCACAACATAGACCAACCAAGATGTTATGTTTTGTGTTTCATCCTGACCTCGGCCCAACCTTAAGATCACCGGCCCACTTTAGTCATGAGGATATTAAAATAACATGTCACGTGGTCTTTTGTTACATCCTATTATATCGATACATACAAACCCCCCCCCCTCTTCCCTGATCGCATGATTCAGCAGCAGAACCCCCCTTCGAAGCTTGCATATTGGTTATCCTGTGATCTTGTTTCTTGGTTAGTAATATTATGATTCATGTTATGTATTGAGTGTATTTGATTATGTGTTGATGTTTAGCCAAGGTGTTATATGATATTGATAGTATTACACGATGTTGATTGTGCTTCTGATGATTGAAAGTAATATGTGAATTGAAGGATGTATGTTAATTAGTGTGCACATAATAGAAAATTTAACATGGTGATGAGTGGTTCGATGTGAGTGGACTGTGGGTTTACTAAATCTTTGCTTTATAATTCATGCAAATCGATGATGATGAGTGTTGAATACTAGGATAGCATGATGATTAGGTTATGTGATTGGATGATGATTATGTCGCATGGCATGAATATAATTTGTTAAGTGTAATGATTACATAAAGGATGACAGATTTGTGCTATTGGATGTGGTTAAGGACATATATAACACTATGACATGAACTTGATGAGTTTTGTTAGTATTAGTGGCAACAGTTGGTTTGTATCAACAATTAGGTAAGGATGGAATTTGTTTATGTATGCATAGATGGGAGTTTATATACCGGGTGGGGCCCTTGGTTTTGGGTTACATAACTATGATTAGGATGATAATTGGTACAATTGCCGAATCTGAAGTGAATGGTAAACATATGTTAATTGTTGATAACGATTTTGTTATGATCAGAATTCATATGGATTGACTTAGTAACCAATTGATCGACTAAATTGTATATGTGCACCTGGGCTTTACGTATGTATAATGGGCTGTACATTGGGATTGGACCGAAGTGTCACTATGGGTCGCACAAGCCGTAACGGCCTGCACACTAAGGGAGGTTTTATAAGCAGCTGGGCTGGGTACTCGTTGATTGGGCCATGATTTGATTTTTTTAACAAGTATACTTAAAACATAAGAGATACAATTTTCAGTGGACCACCTGCGTACACCCAAACACTTATTAGATAACATGTCACATTGGGCCTCATGTGTAAACAATAAGTTATGTTGGGCTAATCTGATGGACACGCTTACTGGGTTTGGGTTTGCACAATGGGCCGCACTCTTGGATCGCACACTATTGGGTGAACCACTAATTTGATTAAATTGTGTACGTTGTGATTTAAGAATGAATAGTATAGTGTCATGTGAAAGATGAGTGGATGATGTGAACAATGTATAACTTGAATACATGCTATGGGTTAATAATGAACTGTTATATATATAAGGGGAAACTGTTACATGTTATGTGAATATTTGGCACGCTACTGGCCTGATCATGGATGCGTGATACTTGTATGATATGTGTGAAAGACACGTGGTTAATGTGCATGTAAAACTGATGATTATTTGGGAACGAGAACTTATGTTATGAATGCATATGAAACCTAAACGTCTTCTATGTATTACTTGCGATTCGCTGAATCCGTGTTTTGGATATGTGTACACGAAACTGATTTCATTGATAACCACGGTAGGGTTGGTCGATTAACTGGAACGGGTAACTAGTCATACCGAGCAAACCAAGGTGAGTTCATCTATTGAGCATGCATCCCGGTGGTTGGGATAGTCAGTAGGTATCCTGGGGAGGGATAGGTCTTTTGGGTAAAACTGGGATGTTGGATAATATTCTCACCCTATCATTCTTAAGTCCCATCTTTTGTTAATGGGGAGGTAACGGGGTATTAGTTGGTAGCGCTACTTAGCTTTGGCACCCTCACACCGTACCGGGGAGGACGGTTGTGAACTAATGACCCAGTCGGGCCCAGTGCTTTTATAAGGAGCACTGGGGAACGGGCAAAACGTACATCAGGAGCCGTCTTGTTCAGTATCAAGATATTATCAACATTACTTTCGGAATTAAATTCAATGGACTAAACTAAACACTTGGTAATCAACGTTTTTTGTAAAACTATGAACTCACCAGCGTTGTCTGATACACTTGTTGCATACTCGCAGGTCGTTAGATATTTTGGATGTGGGAGCCTGCTGTCTGGTAGCTGGAGTGGTCATGGGTCGGCTGGAAGGATTCATGTGTTTGAATTATACATTGGTTTCGAAACGGTTTAACTATGGTTTATTAATTGCTTCCGCTGAACATGCTGGTTTCCATTTAAACTTATGGATGGCACTTTTTATTAATAATTGATGATTTTATTTAACAACTTGTGATTGGTTCAATATGATTGGTGGCTCGTTATTGGTTTGTCACACGTTTACTAGGGTTTCCCATGGGTGGTATTTTGGGGGTATGACAGTTTGATATCAGAGCCACTGGTTATAGTGAACTTGGTTTTAAAACGTTTTCATAAAACCAGACTATAACCGAACAGATCCGAAATCGACTGCAAGGTTCGTTTCTTGTTTACTATTGCGTAGCATATCTTGTGTTTGCTTATGAATGATATTACACGTGAATGCACACTTGGCACTACAGTATGAGTTTCTATGTTACCAACATATGTTACGTGTTTTGAGAGTGTGACGCTTCTTGAACTTTCATGATCTATATTGTGATGTTGTATGTCTTATTGCTCAAATTTGGGGGGAACCTTTTAACGCGAACTTAGAGAAGCTGAGATAAACATGCAAATTGGATTATTATTATGGGTGCACACATAATAATAATGTGGGGTGCATGTAAGTCCCAGTGAAACTTGACAAGTGAAAAAGGGGTTCCGCTATGTTAATTAGCGTTATGTTAGAACTCAGTAGTCCATAGGAGTCATAGCAGTGATTGTCTCCTACTCGAACATGATCTTTTCACTCCTTTCTGAATCCTTGCGAATCTAAATGCTATCGAGTATTACCTGAACACACATCTGAACGCCTAGCGAACCGGGTAGAATGCTAGGTGCTTGTACGAACGTCCTTGAGTTGGTTTATACCTTTCTTGCTTCTCTTTGTTTGCTGGAACTTAACGTATTGACACTTAGACCCCGAAGTGCGACCACTTCTGTACACTCTAGCAACATACCGTGTATCACTCCATCAACTTGTCAGATCGAGGGGCAAGAGGATGATCGTAGTGTCTCACCGACTTCAGTATTAGGATGACCTTGGTTCCTGGCAACGGGCATTAGCAAATTGATTTCAAACGAACTCTTAACCCTAGTCAGCGACTCATGGGAGTCAACCCTTACGAATCAATCGGGACATAAGCGATAACAACATATTATAGTGTGAAATGTGTAACGGCCAGCATAATGAGTGGCGCCTTAGGACGTGGCACGGAAATGTCACAAGACGGACTTTGTCGGTGAAAGATCGTAGGGTTCCGTTTCAAGCAACGACATTAGAGGCAACAGTCACGACGACATCAAGGAACTCATAATTGTAGCTTACAGTGTGGAATCAAAGGCGACTTCGACAAGGATTGACTGTTGTTAAGTCAAATGTCGATAACCCAGGGAGCAATGGCAGTGTTGGAAAATCCTAGTAATGGTAACAACAACACTAGTAATGGTGTTCATAGAAGGGCATCTAAGATTGGCGTAGGCGACGCCAGGTATGATATCAACATGGTGGCTAGTATGAGTAGCTAATCATTTCGTCTCTATCCCGTTAACCCTTATGCTTCTTGAATCCGAATCTGTTGTGGAATCGGCTGATGGCAAGACAATCGGAACCTCATAAGTTTGTAGGGATGCAAACTCGACCTTGTAGGACAAGTGTTCGACGTCGACCTCTCTTCTGCTATCCTTGATGGCTTCGATGTAGTAGTTAGTGTGGACTGGTTATCCAGATATCGCGCAGATACACCCTGTAAGGAGAAAACTTTGCGTATCCCTCTCACTAGTGAAGAATCGACGCCTGACCTAAGGTGTCAGAGTAGTGTAAAGATTACCATCATGTGAGAAATAAAGGCCCAGAAGTGTCTTCGGAGGGTTACCCCACTATAGTAGCAACCTTGCTAATGATAAGGCTAAGGAAAAGAGAATCGAGGATCCACCAGATGTTCGTGATTACTCTAAGTGTACTACCCGAGGAACTTTCAGGACTATTCCCACAACTGTTAGGTAGAATCTCCGTTAATCTCACGCCAGGGGCAGTTCTGACTACTTGTACTTCATACCGTCTTGCACCAGAAGGGTTGCAAGAACTGCTTAGTCAACTACAAGAACCGTTGGATAGGGTTTTGTCGGACCTAACTTTTCGCTCTGGGGAGCCCCAGTTATATCTGTAAAGATAAGCCTTTTCGTATGTGTTCTGCTTATCGAGAACTCAGCAAGGTGACAGTCCAGAACCGTTCGCTTCGACCATGTAGTAACACCCCGTTAACCAGTTGCGAGGGACGAGCTTCCATTCGAGGATTGATTATCGAATGAGCTATTATCAGATGGAAGTCCAACGGAAGAATGTGTAACGCCTCGTATTTTCGAATTTCCATGTTTTTTTTAGAAAGTTCGTATTCACTTTCCATTTCAATATCCGCAGTCGAAATCAGACCGAAAAACAGATTTAAAACGACAAGCGGCGCATTTTACACAATTTTAGCGCTACCGACGAGCGAACGCGTCACACATCGATTTCCTACGCCCTCCTACGTATCTTAAACCTAAAATAATATCCTACAACATTACACGACGTTCGGGTTTTGAAAACGGGTTCGTAAGTGCGATTGGGCCACTTAACACACAGGGATTGGGCTTGTGGGCCTTGGGCCCAAACCCACTAATCTAAAACCTAACTATAAGAGAGTGAGCAAAACCCTAACCTCCTAATTTCACCAGCCGCAACCCAATCTACTTCCCTCCCAAATGCTCTCAACTTGCAGACATTATCAAATATACACACACATACACAGATCAAAGAAGCCATCCTGATCATCTCCCTTCACTCTCTCTCGAGCCCTACTGCCAGCACACACAATCAACATAGCCCCCCCCTGCTCTCCTATGATGCTTCTGGTCGATGACGACCGGAGCCGGGTAACCGCCGGCTGTCGACGGCGTACCTGCCGACAACACCCTCTCACACTCCTGTTAATCTTCTCCAGCGAGAGTCTTTGAGCGGCGGAGGTGGAAAGGTTTACTGGTACAGAGATGAAGAGGCGAGGTAGGGTGGTGACGACCACCTTTTCCGGCGACGGTCCGCCATTGGCGGCGGAAGTGACGGTGGCACTACGTTCCTTCGACAAGTTTAACCGTGGCTGATGATGGTTCGGAACCTGCCCGCATCCTCACCGGAGATCGTAGGCATTGTCGGAGTCGGAGACGTTCGGATGTTACTGTCTCGTTTGTTTTCTTTAATGAATGAGGTGATATGAACATGTTGGGACTCGGGATTCACGTCGGAGTTTGGCTCGGTTCGTTCGGTATACAATCCTTTCCCTCTTGTTTTCTTTCTTTCCTGCTTATGTTGTGCACATCCAGTTTCCTTGCTTCTGTCGTTGGTTCATTAAAATCAAGAATATGATGGTTGATGTTCAAATGAAACAAAGATACAAAACACTATCCTACATAAAAATTATATTCAGTGGAGTTCTATTTGTTCTAAAGTGAAGATGACGAACCCCACTCTTTTGTCTTATTCCTATTTTATTTTATCTATTTGATGTTTAATTATTAATTCATTTTTTCTATTTTTCTTCTCTATTGCAATCATCCATATCTAAATATGTTATTTTTGCAATTCATGTACACTAACATACTTCTTTACTGTACATTGATTAATAGTTGTGTTTTAATATTAAAAGCATTAAATTAAAGCAAATCATTGATGTTCCATGTTTTTTTTTTCTTCTCAAATTTGGTCGCACAACATTTGTAGATAGTCAACAAATCATTTTTTTTCCATATGGTTTAAAGTGTTTCTGTATCTTAAAACTATTTTTATTTAAATAGTTAGTAATATCCTTTTATAAAAAAATAAATAAATACAATCTAAGAGTATAAATTACTTTATGAAGGTATGAATTTTTATAGAATAATTTATTAAAATTATGTGTCCTATGTATTCTGTTAAGAAGATAAAATGAGGAACCCGTATAGTTTAATGTAAAAGAATAATAACAATAATAACAAATAAGTAAGGTATAAGCTAATATGCATGGTTATATTAAGTTTCATTTTTTAGGTATCATGTTTTCAAAAAAAAAAAAATAAACGAGACCCATTACGCATAAACCATAAATATTTGGATTTTTTTAACTAGATCGTGTTATGTGTTTTAATAATCAGGGTAAACGTTCCCATTCGTTTGGTTTTCCAAACCCTTTCATCGTGCGTTATTCTACAAGGCATCACAAGCGCAACCACTTATCTCAAGACTTCGTCAATTCCACTCTTAGTTTTCGTGGAACTCTACGCAAAACAGTGAGCATACTCGACCCTTTTTACGCTTTAAAGCATTTTTGGGTGCAACATGTATACAAATCCACTTTACGCAATCAATTATAATTAAATACTCAAACCATCGAACACATTCATTGTTATGCTTTGGTTGTTTATGCTTGTGAGTTCCAACTTGTAATTCATGATACTGTTATGCTTAGGTTGTTATGCCTGCTAGATAAGGACTTTGTTATATACTATTTGCTATGTGTAAGTTGTTTATGTATGCTCGTTCAACTTGAATATAGAATGCCATGTGGAATTGAGACAAACTTTTATACTTATAATTATATTCAAACTTGTATGCTCGCCAGTGCTTTTGTACTGATCCATGCTTTTAATACATGTTGCAGGATTGTGACAGATGAATCCAGTAGGATTGCCTAGAAACGCATTTAAACTTTGTTGCTCGTTGTATTGTAATTTACTTTCAATCCTGTTGTATTCTGGTTCCAATACTTGTAATAATTCATTATTAATGAAATGAATTATAATTATTTGAATACTTATTGTGCATTGTTTATTTTAAATTCGTTATGTTCTAGATCAAACCATGTCAAATGTAAACATTAAATACTTGACACACATAAGTGTTATGAAGTCTCGAGCAATCTACACACTTCGTCTCATCCCGATGTTTCCGCCATCGGTTGGGGTGTGACAGAATGTCCTGGAACGGCATATCGAACGCAATACGGCCATTGCAACTTTGTACACCATGGCCATTAAGTTAATCAACACACCAGCAGCTTTATGGACCACATGAATCGACCGTGTTTATAGATGACGTTTTGGATCATTTCCAGGAGAAAGGAACATCATGGACGGCATTTGTAGCTTATTATAGAACCCTGGCGGAGGAGCAACTCCACGCGAAGTTTACCTAAGTGTGACTTCAGGTTTGGGAGGTACGCTTGCTTGGTCGAGAAGTCAACGAAATGGGAAATACATGTAGATCCCGCTAAAGACCCTTCCCATCAGATATTGATCGGCACCGAATAGCCCATCGGGGATACAGTAATTCCTTGGTTCAGCTAGTAACTATCGTAGATTCATCACAGGACTTTCGAGGATTTCGCAGCTTCAATCACTTTAGCACAGCAGTGTGATGTGTATTCATGGGAGACAAACAGGAAGACATCCTTTCAGCCTCTGAAACCTAACTCTACAACGCTCCGCGCATCGTCTTTACCCGAGGGCGCGGGTGATCTAGTGGTATACCATGATGGTACGAATCAGATTTCTAGTTACACGTTGATGTAACACGAGGAAGTGATGACTTACGTAGTAGATTCATAAGAAGAGTTGCACGAGTCACAACCTGCGGTGGAAAGCATGGTCTTTGGATTTAAGTGGGAGGCATTACTTGGACGGTACCAAATGCACTCCTTAGACTAATCACAAGGGCCTCTCGCGTGCCGTTGTATCGAAAGAACTAAAAACATGTAATGACATCGCTGGATGGAACCAATGAATGATTTCGATTGTGAAACCTAGACGTGTACGAGCCTCACAGCACACCATCGGCTCTAACCTACCTGGTCAGATTTGCCCTGCTCAAACCGAAGCACTGAAGGAAGAGAATTTTCGAGTCATGTCCATGCGGGGCATGGAGAAGTGATTTTTGGCAAGTCGGATGATATTCGCTACTTCAAGGAGCGAAGATGGATCCCACTGTACAGCAATCCAAGGGAGCTTGTGTTGAGCCAAGCACACCAGCCTCAACATTCAAGTCATCTGGATTTTGATGGAATATATTAGGATCTAAGGACCTCGTGCTGGCGACTGGGCTTGAAGGCCTACACAGCAAAGCATGTGAATGAAGTTTGACTTGTGCGAAAGCCAAGGTGGAACATCAGAAACCTTCTGGTTTGTGTTAGTAATCTGAAACACCCATTTAGAGGATTGGAACAGACTGCCATGGATTTTATCAGTGGTCTACCTAAAACTCAGAACGGAAACAGCATCACCTGGGTGATCGTTGATTGTCTCACGTTACCAGTACACCCTTTTGCAATCAAGGAAACTAACGAGTCATCACAGTTGTGAATGTTCCTCTAAGAGAGGCGGCTTTTAGGCATGAGGTGCCAACTCCTGTTACCTATGATTTTGAGCTATACCTGATTTATGGAAGGCAATATGCAACACCCTTGAGCATTACTTATCACTGTAGGATAAATGGGCAGAGTAACGAACCATCCTGACACACGGAGACAAGATGTGAGCATGTGCGTGACTGGCTCTAGTAAACATTTGGGAAGGACACTTATCTTTGGGTGAGCTCTACTGCACCCGTTATCGTATTAGTATGCATACAGCTCTGTTTGAGGCATTGCATGGATGATAACGCCAATCTCCTCCTGGACGGAGGTGGATGACAACCTAATCACGGGTCCAGGACTTGCACTCGAAACACTTGGGAAGATTATTTAGATTGGAAATCGTTTGGCGACAACGCGTGGCCGTCAGGAAAGTTGATAAGCTTAGTAAATACTGGGAGTTCGCTGTAGGCAATCGCATCATGTTGAAAGTCTCACCCTAGGAGGGTGTGGTACGCTTGTGAAGCGTGGCAAGCTTAATTTATGTTATGTTGAGTCATTCAAAATTCTGGAAAGAATCGGTCACATGGCCTACAAACTCGAGTTACCTGACGAATCGAGTAATGTTCAACGTGTCATTTATGTCTCGAATCTAAGAAGTGTTGTTAGATGAAACACTTGTGATGCCCTTACTAGCGCCTAAGGCTAACGACAAGTTGCAGTTGTCAAGGTATCTATTGAAAGCATGAACCAGGAAGTCAGGTTTCGTTACCATAGTCGAGATTCCTGTTGAGAGTGTTGTTAGAACTCAACACGTGGACCGGAGTTCATGTGGAAACGCAATGATTGGATGAAGCTCTAGTATCCTCAATTGATCAAGCGGTTGTTTCAACTTTCGATGTCATTGATGCATCTGAGCAAAATCCGCAGCAACCTTGATTATTTCAAGGTGGGGATGATGTGGCACCTGAGCAAAATCCGCAGCAACCTTGATTATTTCATTCCTTTGTGCTTACTTATCAAATTTCAGGACGAAATTTCTTACAAGTTGGGGATGATGTGACAACTCGGATAATTAAGGTTAGCATTGTTTGGAATCCCACAACTTGAAGCGTGTGCCTCTATATTTATCTGCCTATCTCGTACACTATACATGATTATGTATATTTAACTGATCAGTTATGCATGAAAGTGTTAAATGTTTTGTGGGTTATTTAACTAATTTAGAAAAATCAAATGAGATTGGGCCGCGTATATTTGGGCCACACATTCACAATTAATTGGACCACAACATAACACTCACAACATAGACCAACCAAGATGTTATGTTTTGTCTTTCATCCTGACCTCGGCCCAACCTTAAGATCACCGGCCCACTTTAGTCATGAGGATATTAAAATAACATGTCACGTAGTCTTTTGTTACATCCTATTATATCAATACGTACAAACCCTACCCCCCATCTTCCCTGATCGCACGATTCAGCAGCAGAACCCCCCTTCGAAGCTTGCATATTGGTTATCCTGTGATCTTGTTTCTTGGTTAGTAATATTATGATTCATGTTATGTATTGAGTGTATTTGATTATGTGTTGATGTTTAGCCAAGGTGTTATATGATATTGATAGTATTACATGATGTTGATTGTGCTTCTGATGATTGAAAGTAATATGTGAATTGAAGGATGTATGTTAATTAGTGTGCACATAATAGAAAATTTAACATGGTGATGAGTGGTTCGATGTGAGTGGACTGTGGGTTTACTAAATCTTTGCTTTATAATTCATGCAAATCGATGATGATGAGTGTTGAATAAAAGGATAGCATGATGATTAGGTTATGTGATTGGATGATGATTATGTCGCATGGCATGAATATAATTTGTTAAGTGTAATGATTACATAAAGGATGACAGATTTGTGCTATTGGATGATGGTTAAGGACATATATAACACTATGACATGAACTTGATAAGTTTTGTTAATATTAGTGGTAACAGTTGGTTTGTATCAACAATTAGGTAAGGATGGAATTTGTTTATGTATGTATAGATGGGAGTTTATATACCGGGTGGGGCCCTTGGTTTTGGGTTACATAACTATGATTAGGATGATAATTGGTACAATTGCCGAATCTGAATTGAATGGTAAACATATGTTAATTGTTGATAACGATTTTGTTATGATCCGAATTCATATGGATTGACTTAGTAACCAATTGATCGACTGAATTGTATATGTGCACCTGGGCTTTACGTATGTATAATGGGTTGTACATTGGGATTGGACCGAAGTGTCACTATGGGTCGCACAAACCGTAACGGCCTGCACACTAAGGGAGGTTTTATAGGCAGCTGGGCTGGGTACTAGTTGATTGGGCCATGATTTGATTTTGAACAAGTATACTTAAAACATAAGATATACAATTTTCGGTGGACCACCTACGCACATCCAAACACTTATTAGATAACATGTCACATTGGGCCTCATGTGTAAACAATAAGTTATGTTGGGCTGATCTGATGGACACGCTTACTGGGTTTGGGTTTGCACAATGGGTCGCACTCTTGGATCGCACACTATTGGGTGAACCACTAATTTGATTAAATTGTGCACGTTGTGATTTAAGAATGAATAGTATAGTGTCATGTGAAAGATGAGTGGATGATGTGAACAATGTATAACTTGAATACATGCTATGGGTTAATAATGAACTGTTATATATATAAGGGGAAACTATTACATGTTATGTGAATATTTGGCACGCTACTGGCCTGATCATGGATGCATGATACATGTATGATATGTGTGAAAGACACGTGGTTAACGTGCAAGTAAAACTGATGATTATTTGGGAACGAGAACTTATGTTATGAATGCGTATGAAACCTAAACGTCTTCTATGTATTACTTGCGATTCGCTGAATCCGTGTTTTGGATATGTGTACACGAAACTGATTTCATTGATAACCACGGTAGGGTTGGTCGATTAACTGGAACGGGTAACTAATCATACCGAGCAAACCAAGGTGAGTTCATCTATTGAGCATGCGTCCCGGTGGTTGGGACAGTCAGTGGATATCCCGGGGAGGGATAGGTCTTTTGGGTAAAACTGTGATGTTGGATAATATTCTCACCCTATCATTCTTAAGTCCCATCTTTTGTTACCAGGGAGGTAACGGGGTATTAGTTGGTAGTGCTACTTAGGTTTGGCACCCTCACACCGTACCGGGGGGGGGGGACGGTTGTGAACTAATGACCCAGTCGGGCCTAGTGCTTTGATAAGGAGCACTGGGGAACGGGCAAAACATACACCAGGAGCCGTCTTGTTCAGTATCGAGATATTATCAACATTACTTTCGGAAAGAAATTCAATGGACTAAACTAAACACTTGGTAATCAACGTTTTTTTGTAAAACTATGAACTCACCATCGTTGTCTGATACACTTGTTGCATGCTCGCAGGTCGTTAGATATCTTGGATGTGGGAACCTGCTGTCTGGCGTAGCTGGAGTGGTCATGGGTCGGCTGGAAGGTTTCATGTGTTTGAATTATTGATACTATACATTGGTTTCGAAACGGTTTAACTATGGTTTATTAATTGCTTCCGCTGAACATGTTGGTTTCCATTTAAACTTACGGATGGCACTTTTTATTAATAATTGACGATTTTATTTAACAACTTGTGATTGGTTCAATATGATTGGTGGCTCGTTATTGGTTTGTCACACGTTTACTAGGGTTTCCCATGGGTGGTATTTTGGGGGTGTGACATGTGAGGCTATATAAAAACAAAATCGTATACAATCATATGTATGAGTTCAAACCTCATCAAAAATATACCCAACCACATTTTGATGCGTAGACTTTGAAACTCTAAATCATGTTTTCCTTTAATGGAATTATTTTATAGAACACTAGTTTAAGCACCCGCGAGTTTCACGGGTGGCTTAACACAAACATATAATATCTATTGGCATTGAGATGAACTTTGTAATAAAAGAACTTTCCAATATAAACGTATAAAAATCATACTGAACAAAAAAATAATAGATAAATGAGTACATGAAAATCACAAATCACTAAATTTAGCTATGAACCTTTATATATGATTTAATTGATTTTTTTATGATATATTAAACATGTTTAATGCATGGCTCACGGTTCCCTACTTTTTTAGTGTCCCCCATTAAACCCAACACACACACACACACATAGATATATATATATATATATATATATATATATATATATATATATTCAAGGATAATATTGGTTTGGGGAATTGGCCTGTAATAATCCCACCTAGACCTTATTGGCCATTAATAATCCCACCTCAGAATATTCCCCACACCAGTCCCACCTTTCACCTATTTTTCCTACAATGGTCCTCCGTTAAAAAAAAACTTAACGGAGTTAAGCTTTTTTCCAAATTACAAACAGATTTTTTAGGGCTTTTGATCAGAACGATGATACAAGTCCATTGATGTAAAACTTACTTTGAAATGGTGCTCCAAGTGACTTGATTTTGGTTAATTGGAAATTTAAACACCCGAATTGAAGCGCCGTTTTCAACGTTTGGAGCACCATTTCGCGGCAAGTTATACATCAATGGACTCGTATCATCGTTCTAATTAAAAGCCCTAAAAAATTTGTTTGTAATTTGGAAAAAAGCTTAACTCCGTTAAGTTTTTTTAACGGGGGACCATTGTAGGAAAAATAGGTGAAAGGTGGGACTAGTGGGGGGAATATTCTGAGGTGGGATTATTAATGGCCAATAAGGTCTAGGTGGGATTATTACAGGCCAATTTCCCTATTGGTTTTAAAGATCTAAATGAGAATGTTTCAAGCATTTATCTCTGTTTATAAATTAAACCTACGTTTTATGTAAAATATTCAATAAACTTACTTTAGATATATATAGACAAACTTATAATAGTAATAGCTTGTTACTTTGTTACACTATTTTTAGTGGATGTAATAGTATGTAAAAGTGGACCATTGAGTTAAACATTCATAATTTATACTTCAATTTATAATCCAAGTATTTTGTGACATTACTTCTTCCACTCAAAAGACGTTTCAACATCATATCAATGGCCCATACATAATCTGATGGCCCGATGCTACTACACATTGTATCCATATCAACTTACCTTGTAACCTTGATATTTAATGTGTACGACTTAAAAAGATCAAAAGATAAAATGTCCAAAAGGGCAACCTTTCTTGGGCAGTGCTAGGTACCAGCTTTATGTTACTTTACCAAAATAAATTTATGGATCTTGAAATAATATTCTCAACACGCAACCTACAAAGAGCAAGAAATAAAGAAACAAATAAGAAAAAAAAACTATAAGTACCAATTATACTTGTATATCGAAAGTTCTCCATTAGCGCCTTTCTATTTCTTTAAATTTTGATCTATGTATGTGTCACACCCCAACCGATGGCGGAATCATCGGGGCATGGCATTGAGCGAAACAAATTGTCCAGAAGTTTCCACAACAACTATCATTACTATTTAGTTTAATTCGTACGTCCCATACCGTATCCCAAATAGTAAAACAAATTATTACAGATAACAACTAGTCAAATATTCTGTTCCGACAACTCAGATATAAACATAAATATAAAAATTGTTCAATTACCTCTAGAGACTCGATCTGCAAGATCTACAGACAACTATGCTCTAGATGCTTATTCTAAGCTCGCCTTCCTAGCAGATAAGCATCCTAATTGTTTGTCACATACGTTAAAATAAAGTCAATACATAAAATGTAAAGGTGAGCATACAAGTTTGATAATAGCATATAGAGTTCGAAATAGTTTACGCATAACCAACACGTACACAGAGGAAAACGAAGCACGTTAATTATCGACATGGATCTATCGATACCAATGACTGCGGGTTGACTGTCCAAGACAGTTCGCAATACATGATTACTACCGTAATCCATGCAAGTAATTGTCCTTAACAACCCCCGTGTGAACGGGTGCTGAGTCCAAACTATAGTACTACGTTGTTAAGGCAGGTAGACAGCATTCCACGTGTAAACATAACAACAAGCATTCATTTAGTCACGTAATACATGCAGAACGGTTAGCGTTTAAATAATTGAGTAGTGTGTTCGATTGTGATTTTAGATAAGTAACGTATGTAACACCAAAAAGTGCTAAAGCAAAAAGGGTTCGAGTATACTCACAGTGATTGATTGATGGATTAAAGGGAGCGCTTGAGAGTAGGGTTAGCCTGAATAGTTCGATAGCATAACGATGAGTGACGCGTTAAAAGGAAACAAGTGATGATGGGTCGAACAGCCTGGTCGATCGAACTGTAGTTTCGATCGAACGGGTTGTTCGTTCGGTTGGACAATCCGTTCGGACAGCCTGTTCGATCGGCTGGTAGGCTCGATCGGTTGGACTGTTCGAGTGGATTGTTCCTTCCTTTGAGTAGGATGTGTTTGTGTATGATGGCTTGTCCTTTTGAGGTTTTCATTGTAGTATTTGAGATCACTGAAGTGATCTTACCTTTCAGGCTGATCGATCGAACGGACTGTTCGATTGGCCGGCCTAACCGATCGGTTAGACACCTCAGTAGTGGGTCCTCAGCAGGATGTCACCTGGTATGTTCGATCGGGTGGCACTCCAATACATCGAACGAGTTGAAAATCGATAAAGTGTTGAAGCATAGTATCTCATGATCCGAAGAGTAATTCAACCTAACTCGTAGTTCGATCGAACAGCACTTCGTTCAATACTAGACTTCATGAAATTGTTAAAGTGTTGGGCCATGTGCTAGCTGATCGGCTGGCCTGGTCGATCGGCTGACCTATCCGATCGGTTGGGCTGTTCGTTCGAACAGCCTATTCGATCGGTCAGCATTCTGACATGGTCGGCCTGTTCGTCTAACACTTGGCTGTTCTGATTGTTTGACGTTATATCGAGGTATTTTGACAACAAGCTGAACCATGGCACCTTCGTTCTTACTTGTTTCCCCTGCTCGGACAGGAATCACCCAATGTCCGGCCGGTGAACGGTTCGGAACGGTAGTTTAACGTTTAACCCGAAATCGGTGAACCTCGTAGATAGAATCCGAATCTTGAACCACACTTCCATTAGAATGATTAGTGAGTTGGCTCAAGCTCCGTTTCTACCGGTTTGATGGCATTGAGTGTAAAAGAGTTGAAAGAAAGTTGGGAATCCTTCTTTCAATCCTTCACATCATGTAAATGTTCAGATCTGTGATAGATCTTAGTTTGTTTATGTGGAAATCGGCTAGATCCAAGTGATTCTTGGTGGATTGAGGCCAAAACATGAAGTTCTTGAAGAACACCATGACGACATCATCCTAGAACACTTAGATCTTGATGATTTCACGGTTAGAATCCAAGATATGAAAGATAGAATGGTGTAGGAGTGTGCATAGATCAAAATCATATAAGATTTAGGATGAAATGTTACCGGGATTGAGAGAAATCTGAGAAATAGTGAAGAACACGAGCTGGTCGGTCAGAGGGTTTCCAAAAGTGGAAAGAATGACAATGACAGACCTATTTATAGGCTTCCAAAAGGGGAAAGAGCTGGTCGATCGGCCAGGCATCCCGATCGGACAGACTGCTCGATCGGACAGTCCGTCCGATCGGCCGGGCTGTTCGATCGGCTAGGAGCCTGATCGATCCACAGCCTGCTTTGAGTGTTCGGTGCAACGATTTCTGATATTTCGGTTTCGATTGAAGACGATACAAATACGATAGAGTTTCCTATTCAAATTACTTTTAGTCCTAACCACTATATCTACATACAAGCATCTATATTTCGCACTATCCTTTCGTTACAATTCATCATAATTCGATTTTGATTGAGTTTCGAGTTTCGATTCGATTGATCACCACACATAACATAAAGTAAACACGCACAGGTAACACGTAAGGCACACACACACGTAATATAACACCAAATTCGCATCGTTCGAGTTTCGAGTTCGATTGATGATTCGATTAGCTTGATTATTGATTGATTGACTTTATCGCATTGTTACTTCCTACTATTCACAGTCGTAAAGCGTTTCGCGTCGATTAAGCATTCGATTCGTCCGATTACTTTGATTAACAACACTTACTCCACATAATACAAATAATAAAACATGGAATAGGCTAATTACAGTCAAAGAAGTCAAACTTGACTTTGACTTTGACATTCGGTAACACGGGGTGTTACAGCCTCCCCTTGTTTAGGAGTTTCGTCCCAAAATTAGGCTCAAAGATGCACAGCACCGTGAATGATTTTACCAATTTCTCGCTTTAGATCTTCATTTAAACAACTGCGGGTACTTAGCCTTCATGTCGCTTTCGAGTTCCCAAGTGAACTCTGCGCCTCGTTTGCCTTCCCATCGGACTTTCACGATAGGGATGCGCGAGCGTCTGAGTTGCTTAGTTTGGCGATCCATGATTTCGACAGGCTTTTCCACGAAATGCAGCGTTTCATTGACTTGAAGGTCGTCGAGAGGTACAATTAGATCATGATCAGCTAGGCATTTCCGGAGGTTTGACACACTGAAAGTCGGTTGGACGTTACTAAGTTCCTCCGGTAGTTCGAGTTTGTAGGCGACTTTGCCGATCCTTTCTAGAATCTTAAAAGGTCCAACATATCGAGGCGCTAGTTTCCCTTTCTTGCCGAATCTGACCACACCTTTCCAAGGTGATACCTTTAGGAGTACGTAGTCGCTAACGTCAAATTCAAGGGGCTTGCGTCTTCTATCAGCGTAGCTTTTCTGTCTATCCCTGGCTTTCGACAAGTTGTCTCGAATCTGAAGGATTATGTAAGTCGTTTCTTGTAGTAACTCGGGACCGGTTAGTTGCGAATGACCGATCTCGTGCCACACAATAGGTGAACGACATCTTCTTCCATATAAGGCCTCGAATGGTGCCATTTGTATGCTGGCATGATAGCTGTTGTTGTACGAGAATTCGACTAACGGTAGGTATTTGTTCCAACTGCCACCGAAGTCTATGACACATGCGCGGAGCATATCTTCAAGAGTACGGATCGTTCTTTCAGTCTGTCCGTCGGTTTGAGGATGGAATGCGGTACTTAGGTTTAGTGACTTACCGAGAGCTGTTTGAAACGTTTCCCACAATCGCGAAGTAAACCGAGCATCACGGTCTGAAATGATGTCACGAGGCGTACCATGATTACAAATGATCTCGTCAGTGTAGATTCGGGCTAGTCGTTCTACCTTGTAGTCTTCCCGTATTGGTATGAAGTGGGCTGATTTGGTCAGACGATCAACTATAACCCAAATGCTGTCGTGACCTGATGGCGTGGGCTGAAGTTTGGTTATGAAATCCATAGCTATACTCTCCCACTTCCATATGGGGATTGGAGGTTGTTCGAGTAAGCCAGAAGGTCATTGATGTTCAGCCTTAACTCTCGCACAAGTCAGGCAACTTCCAACATAAAGAACGATATCCCGTTTCATGCCCGGCCACCAGTACTTGTAGCGAAGGTCCTGGTACATTTTATCGGCACCGGGATGAATAGAATATCGGGATTTGTGGGCTTCGTCCATTATAATCTTTCGCAAATTGGTCCGCTTAGGGATCCAAATTCGGTCTAGATAATAGAAAATCCCATTTGCTTTGCTTACCAACTGAGCTCCATCGTGATAGATCCTCTCTTTCTTCAAAGTGCATTCATTAAAACAAGCATGTTGAGCTTCGCGGATGAGGGTTTCGAGATCATGTTGGGCTTGGGTATTGCGAACACTGAGCAAATAACTTCGTCTGTTGAGCGCGTTGGCAACAACATTTGCCTTGCCTGGGTGATAAAGAATCTCATAGTCGTAATCGTTAAGAAGTTCTACCCATCGGCGTTGACGCATGTTAAGTTCTTTCTGGTTGAAGATGTGTTGTAAACTCCTATGATCGGTGAAGATCGTACACTTGGTACCATACAGGTAGTGTCGCCAAATCTTCAATGCAAAAACAACTGCGCCTAGCTCGAGATTATGGGTTGTATAGTTCTTTTCGTGGATTTTGAGCTGACGAGATGCGTAAGCTATAACCTTGTCTCGTTGCATGAGAACACAGCCAAGACCAAGGTTGGAAGCATCACAATAGACAATGAAATCGTTGTTTCTGTCGGGCAACGTGAGAACATGAGCATTGCAAAGCATATGCTTGAGGGCTTGGAAAGCAGACTCTTGTTCAGCTCCCCAAACAAAAGGCTTGTCTTTATGAGTAAGGGCGGTAAGCGGCATAGCGATCTTAGAGAATCCTTCGATAAATCATCGATAATAGCCCGCTAGTCCGAGAAATGAACGAACTTCGGACGGGCTCTTAGGTGTAATCCAGCTCTTAACTGCTTCAATCTTCGCGGGATCGACATGAACCTCCTCCAGCCAGAATTCGCACTTGGAGAACCTGGCGTAGAGTTGATTCCCCTGGAGTAGTTCGAGAACCAAACGTAGATGTTGCGCGTGTTCGGCTTTCGACTTGGAATAGATCAAGACATCGTCGATGAACACGATGACGAAACGATCTAGAAATGGTTTACACACGCGATTCATCAGATCCATGAAAACCACGGGTGCGTTGGTTAAACCAAAAGGCATAACAACGAATTCATAGTGGTCGTATCGAGTTCGAAAAGCGGTTTTGGGGATGTCTTCCTCTTGAATGCGCAATTGATGATAGCCTGAACGTAGATCGATCTTCGAGAAACACTTGGTACCTTGCAGCTGATCAAATAAGTCGTCGATTCGAGGCAAATGGTAATGGTTCTTGATGGTTAACTTATTCAATTCCCAATAGTCGATGCACATCCTGAACGACCCATCCTTCTTTTTAACGAAAAGGACTGGTGCGCCCCAAGGAGAGGTGCTCGGGCGAATAAAGCCTTTTTCGAGTAATTCCTGGAGTTGGTTTGAAAGTTCCCGCATTTCGGATGGAGCGAGTCGATAAGGAGCTTTAGCAACAGGGTTAGCTCCAGGAATAAGGTCATTACGAAAGTCGATATCACGACTTGGCGGTAATCCGGGAAGATCATCAGGGAACACCTGAGGAAATTCACGAACCACTAGAACGTCTTTGACTTCGGCCTTCCTTTTCTTTTCCTTCTCTGCTACTACAATGTTGGCCTAGAAAGCTCTGTATTCCTTGTGGAGATACCTGCTAGCTTGGATGCATGACATGAGCTTGAGACCTTTTGAAGCTGTTTCACCGTACACACATAATAGATCACCATTCGCGAGCGAGAATCGAATCATCTTATCAAAGAACACTACTTCAGCATGGTTTTCGCGAAGAAAGTCCATGCCTACTATGATATCAAAGCTTCCGAGATGCATTGGAATAAGGTCGATAGGGAAGATATGATTGTTGAGCTCAAGGGTACAATCACGGAGAATAGAATTAACGGCGACAGTTCTTCCAGTAGCAACTTCGACTTCGAATGATGAGGGGAGATAAGAGCGCTTATGACTAAGGAGCTTCTCGAATTCAAACGACACAAAGCAGTTACCGGCTCTAGTATCAAACAAACACGATGCATAAATACCATTCACAAGGAACGTACCATTAACCACGTTGTTGTCAGCCTGGGCTTGACAGACATTGATGTTAAAGGTTCTGGCACGGGCTGCTTGCTGCTGCTGCTGCTGTTAGGGCTCTTGTTTCACCACCCTGTTTGGGCACATGTTTGCAAAGTGGTTAGGGTCACCACATGCAAAGCAGACTCGAGCATTGACCGCGGGTTCTTGAGCTGCGGGTTGGCTTTGAGGGGCTGGGAGTAGAGCTTGATGAGCGGCGGTAGGAGCTGCGGTGTTACGGGGTCCATAGCGACAGTTCGTAGTGAAATGACCGTAGAGGTTGCAGTGAGCGCAGAAACGACAGGCGATTCCCACCGGGTGATGATATGAGCATGTTGGGCAGAGCGGGTGGGGACCTGTGTAAGCACGCTTTGCTGGCGGTGCATTAGTCACTGGAGCTGGTCGGTGATGAGACTGCTGCTGAGCCTGTACGGCTTGCAGAGGGGCAGCAGTTGTTGTGACAACACAGTTCTTGTTGCTGGAGTTGTTGTTGTTGTGCTTCTTCCTTCGGTGTGATGAATTGGATGACTGAGCAGTGGAGGTGTCGGCGGTCGTTGCAGTAGTAGCTTGATGTAGAGACTTGGATGGCTTATCCCAGAAACCAGACTTTACCCGCTTGTCATTGATCTCGGCGGCAAGCAAGTAAGTCTCCTCGATTGATGACGTCTTGGCGGCATGAACAAAGTCGGCAACACAGTCAGGTAGAGCTCGAATATACTTCTTGATGGCCATGTCTGGCGTCTTGACTTGATCGGGACAGATAATGCTAAGCTGCTTGAAGCGAGCAGTTAAAGCAGCGTTGTCTCCGTCCTTCTGCTTGATGTTCCAAAATTCGTCGTCCAGCTTTTGGCGTTCATGGGGAGGGCAGAATTCGTCCATCATGATGGCCTTCAGCTCTTCCCAAGTCAGCTCATAAGCTGCATCATTCCCGTGTTTGTTTCGTTCGGCCGTCCACCAGTCTAGAGCTCGGGACTGGAAAACGCCGGTCGCATTTAGGGTACGGAGATTTTCAGGACAGCCGCTTTGGCGCAGAGTGACTTCGACTGAATCAAACCATTGAAACATGGCGGTAGGGCCATCTTCTCCGGTAAACTCTTTTGGTCTGCATGCCTTAAACTGTTTGAAGCTGAAAACAGTCTTGTTGGCATCTTTAGGAACATCGGTTCGCGACTCCTCAAACGATTTGCTGACGTTTTCATACACCTCGCTTACAGCTTTTGCCACTTGCTTGGCGATGATAGCAGCGAGACGCTTGTCTCTCTTTTCTTGGCGGGTAAGAGGGGTTCGGTGTCCAGATGACGACATGGTCTGCAACAGAGATTGTCGTAGGTCTCAGACACAACAAATCGAATCTCACCTCACACGTCTACTACTTATTAAAGCTCAGGAACACGATAAGGCATGAATCACATAAACACATAGGCACAAAACCACAGATTCACGTAATCACAGAAGCACAGAAGCACAGAGAGCACAGGAGCACAGAAGCATAGAAGCACATAAGCAAATACGCATTTACGCACAGATGTAGTCAGAATACAGAAACCTATCCTTCCAAGTTCGCGTGTCGTTCGATTATAGTGATCACGAATAGTATCTCGAGTAGTATTGCATAGCCTTATAGCGTGTCGAGTAGTATAGCATAATCGCGTATCATAGAATAATATCGTCTAAAACTGCAGCGACTTGTTAGTGTCTTGAGATAGAATAGCAATACGAGTCGTGTGTGTCGATCGAAGTGATAGCAAAAATCGAGAAATTCTCAAAATCGTAAATAGACAAGTACACTTAAAACACATAAAATCAACGAGTTATCAGAGTTGGCAGTTACGAGCTCATAATCGAAACACATAAAATCAAGGGATAGATTGTCTGCGGCTACTAGACATCGACTACCCAAAGCGATTCGACTATTCGCAGTGGACTTGTCGTCACTTTTCGACTTTCGGGCTCGCGTTGCTGCCTCGATTCTTGGGCATTCAACACGTATTCCCTAGGTCATATTTGTGAGTTCAGGTCGTTGGAGTCCGTCGAGGCTTTGGTGAGAAAAATAAAATCCGGAACAAGTTGTCAAGGTTAGGGTTTCACCCCTAGCTTAGCAACTTCTTCCTCGTTTTAGTAAATTTGAGGAGATTATTCATCAAAATATGGATTTCACCCCTGATTTGGTATAATTCTCCTCGTTGGTTTTGAGGGAATCATTGATGAATTGATAAAATCAGCATTGACCAAGCGATGTAGTCGAGAGTTTGCGATTTTCACACCTATTCCTGACTAAATCGCTTGATTCTATTTGAAAATACGAGTGCAGTGATAGCGAGAAATAGCTGGGTATAGCACATAAGCTTGGTCTGTTGGTTCCTAACTATAGTCTAGGTCTCTAAGACAGCGACCCGGACTAGGTCGTGTCTAGCCTAATTCCCTATAGTTATGGCTCTGATACCAATCTGTCACAACCCAACCGATGGCGGAATCATCGGGGCATGACACTGAGCGAAACAGATTGTCCAGAAGTTTCCACAACAACTATCATTACTATTTAGTTTAATTAATACGTCCCATACCGTATCCCAAATAGTAAAACAAATTATTACAGATAACAACTAGTCAAATATTATGTTCCGACAACTCAGATTTAAAAATAAATATAAAAATTGTTCAATTGCCTCTAGAGACTCGATCTGCAAGATCTACAGACAACTATGCTTTAGACGCTTATTCTAAGCTCGCCTTCCAAGCAGATAAGCATCCTAATTGCCTGTCACATACGTTAAAATAAAGTCAATACATAAAATGTAAAGGTGAGCATACAAGTTTGATAATAGCATATAGAGTTCGAAATAGTTTACGCATAACCAGCACGTACACAGAGGAAAACGAAGCATGTTAATTATCGACATGGATCTATCGATACCAATGACTGCGGGTTGACTGTCCGAGACAGTTCGCAATACATGATTACCACCATAATCCATGCAAGTAATTGTCCTTAACAACCCCCGTGTGAACGAGTGCTGAGTCCAAACTATAGTACTACGTCGTTAAGGAAGGTAGACAGCATTCCACGTGTAAACATAACAACAAGCATTCATTTAGTCACGTAATACATGTAGAACGGTTAGCATTTAAATAATTGAGTAGTGTGTTCGATTGTGATTTTAGATTAGTAACGTATGTAACACCCAAAAGTGCTAAAGCAAAAAGGGTTCGAGTATACTCACAGTGATTGATTGATGGATTGAAGGGAGCGCTTGAGAGTAGGGTTAGCCTAAATAGTTCGATAGCATAACGATGAGTGACGCGTTAAATGGAAACAAGTGATGATGGGTCGAACAGCCTGGTCGATCGAACTATAGGTTCGATCGAACGGGTTGTTCGTTTGGTTGGACAATCCGTTCGGACAGCCTGTTCGATCGGCCGGTAGGCTCGATCGGTTGGACTGTTCGAGTGGATTGTTCCTTCCTTTGAGTAGGATGTATTTATAGGCTTCCAAAAGGGGAAAGAGCTGGCCGATCGGCCAGGCATCCCGATCGGACAGCCTGCTCGATCGGACAGTCCGTCCGATTGGCTGGGCTGTTCAATCGGCTAGGAGCCTGATCGATCCACAGCCTGCTTTAAGCGTTCGGTGCGACGTTTTCTGATATTTCGGTTTCGATTGAAGACGATACGAATACGATAGAGTTTCCTATTCAAATTACTTTTAGTCCTAACCACTATATCTACATACAAGCATCTATATTTCGCACTATCCTTTCGTTACCATTCATTATAATTCGATTTCGATTGAGTTCGATTGAGTTTCGAGTTTCGATTCGATTGATCACCACACATAACATAAAGTAAACACGCACAGGTAACACGTAAGGCACACACACACGTAATATAACACCAAATTCGCATCATTCGAGTTTCGAGTTCGATTGATGATTTGATTAGCTTGATTATTGATTGATTGACTTTATCGCATTGTTACTTCCTACTATTCACAGTCGTAAAGCGTTTCGCGTCGATTAAACATTCGATTCGTCCGATTACTTTGATTAATAACACTTACTCCACATAATACAAATAATAAAACGTAGAATAGGCTAATTACAGTCAAAGAAGTCAAACTTGACTTTGACTTTGACTTTGACTTTGACTTTGACTTTGACATTCGGTAACACGGGGTGTTACAGTATGACCCAATGAAAAGTCGCCTCCTTTATCTCTTCAATGATCTTGTGCTGAACCGCGTTTGCACTTTTGAACACTTTCTCGTTTCTTGCTTTCCAAATACTCGACATCGTTAAAGCATAGACTGCATGAATCAATCTTCTCCGAGCCGTTAAACAATCCAAGTCGTTTATACCATTTTTTCACAAACTTTATCAATGTTTTGGCCCAAGGGTATATTCAACAAACTTTTTTATGTGATGCCATACTCCTTCCATAAACCTGTTGGTAATTAATAGATAACCCGCCGTTGCAAAAGACGCATTCTACATTTTGCATCTGGATCCTCTACTCGACAACATCGCCACTGTTGGAATCCTTCCCTCCACTGCTCTCCATAAAAATAAACTGACTTTTGGTATAACTATTTTATTCCAGAAGAAGTCATCCGCTAATCTATTCACATCCAAACTGCATAATAGAGCATGCCTTAGGGACTTAACCAAATAACTCGTTTTGACACTGTCTTTCCAAACCGGTAAACACATGACAACAACACGATACTATTAACAATCTGCAAAACAAAACATAAGTAAATTAGGTAAAAAAAAAATAACATCCACATGTTTTAAGAGCAGGCATCAAGGATATGGACACGAAGTTTACAAAATCACCACTACAAAAGTAATAATCTATCACCACTACCACTCTTCTCCATAGGTTCCGACAACTTTGGCAGACCCCACATTTGAAACATGAATGTGAACATCTCTATGGACCTACAAAAAGTTGAGAGAAACTAAAAATGGAGTATAGTTTTTACTTTTTATAACACTTAGTATATTCATATTTAATATATTAACTACTTATTAAAGTACCAAATTAAAAAAAAATGTATTCATATTTAACATATTAACTACTTATTTTAGTACCAAATTAAAAAAAAAATTGTTGATGAGTCAACTGACTTGACTAACCTTTTTAAACCTGTATCTAAAAACTACCCGTTTTGCCATTACTCAACCCGCCTATTTTCCGGTCTTTACTTTTTTCAGGATGTTCCAAAAATTCAAAGTTTTCTATTAAACTACCCATTTGACCGAACTAATTTTGCTCCAAACCCATATTGAACCGAACTTAATTATTAAATGTTTAAATGAACCGAACTCATTTTTGGTCTGAATCCGAACTCAACTTTTAATCCTAACCCATATTGGCCCGAACCCATTCTGACCCAGAGTAGCTTTAATCAATGACCGCACCTGCCTGGCCCGCCCACTTTGCTAGTTGGTTCAAATACTTTCCATAAAAGCTACATGCCAAGTAATCTTTGTTGTGTGCTCAGTTGAGATGTATCAATGATACGAAAACCACATGCCAATAAATAACTCACATCGACCTCATTGTATGCGTAAACTACATTCTCACCATCTATTTTGATGACGATGTCTTCAAGCTCTTTGGAGTCCTCGTCCTAAAAAATAAAAACTATAAGAATTAAAGCTTCAGTGTATTATAACTTTTAATATCCAAAAAATATTTCACATATATATACTCATCAATTTAATAATAAAATAATCTTTGAAAATATAGGTGAATTATTTGAAAAGTGGTGATTTCCTTTCCACAAGTAGGCCTATATACTTTAATATTTGGGTACCCATGAAGAACTTGTAAAAATAAATCTATGGAGTACCTTGATCACATGGTGATTGTTATAAGGGTGTATACGCAAACCATTCACTATTATAGGTAAAAGAGAAATGGTAAATGAAAAAGGTTAATAGTCGGGTTTCACACTTAACTCGGAAAAAAAAAAACATAAGTTTAAGTAGAAAGTCCGTCGATATGTTCGTCGAATTTACGACCCTTCTAATCCCAGACACTTAGCAACACATCTAACACATAACCGGTCTCTTCTTAGCACCTTCTCCAGAGAAAAAAAAAACATAGTTTATAATAATGACTTATAAAGTCAAAATGAAAGTCAAGGTATGTTGTACCTGAACATAACGTCGGATTACGTTCCAACCAGTCGATTTTCACGCACACGTACACTTTCATATTTGAACACATGGCTACTTCTTTTTAAAATGGATGCTATTGTATACACTCATACCATTAAATCACCAAGATATGTTCATCGAATTTACCACCCTTCTAATCCCAGACACTTAGCAACACATCTAACAAGTAACCGGTCTCTTCCTAGCACCTTCTCCAGAGAAAAAAAAAATATAGTTTATAATAATGACTTACAAAGTCAAAATGAAAGTCAAGGTATGTTGTACCTGAACATAACGTCGGTTTACTTGTTCCAACCAGTCGATTTTCACGCACACGTACACTTTCATATTTGAACACATGGCTACTTCTTTTTAAAATGGAAGCTATTGTGTACACTCCTACCATTAAATCACCAAGAAGTCGAACGCTAACTTCAAAACTTATTCTTGGAGATATTATAAATGGAGGAGCCGTAAACCCTTTCCTAGAATTGAAAATAAAAATAAATAAATAAATAAAAAGACTTAAAAAATGGAGCAATAATCTTGAAAAAATAACCAAATTTTAAGAAAAATAGATTAAAAGCGAACCTCTTGTTGTGCACAATATCCCCCGTGCTAATGTCAACATAACCCAATGATTCATGTTTTTAAACAGCAAAACAACCTCATCGTAACTGGGTTTGTATGTGTTATTTTAGGTGCAATTTCTAACTAACAGTCTTGTATTTAGACAACTCAATCTGGCCAAACAAAAAAATACTCGTTTTGAATTGCTATTCAACGAGGCCGACCAAACCATGACCTGAAGAAAGTAGCGATCACAACTCACAAGTATAACTCTCTTGTAGCTCGTGGATTTTGACTAAGAGAGATATTGATAATTCAATCAGCAATAATATTTAACTCGACCATGAAAGTCTGTTACTTTAGGTGCCAATTTGGAACCAATTTAGCTGGAACAAAAAACTACTTGTTTTGACTCACTATTCAATTAGCC
Source organism: Helianthus annuus (assembly GCF_002127325.2). Lineage (NCBI taxonomy): Eukaryota > Viridiplantae > Streptophyta > Magnoliopsida > Asterales > Asteraceae > Helianthus > Helianthus annuus. Next base: position 26,519,572 of record NC_035446.2, read on the forward strand.
CGACCCAAACCATTATTGAAGAAAAGTAATCTCACAAGTATAACTATCAAAGAGCCCATGAACTTGGGCTCAAATAGATATGGAGAAATCAATAAGCTCAAATAAGAAAGTTACAATGATCAGTTTGACCACAATAATTACCTTGGGAGTTAGGATGCAATAGCCCAATTGCATCCCATCTTGGATATCTGTTCTTCTTTATATACTACACCATCAAAAATAAACTTCAAAAATCTATATAACAAATAAACCAGAAACTTATATTTTGCAAAAGCATACCTTTGTTTTTCTTTCTCCTTTGAAGAGGATCCTGACATAAGGATTGGTATGGTGTGAGGTTAGATTCTATGAATGCTTTATACATTGGATAAACCTGCATGCATAAAGCGATTGTAAATATATATATATATATATATATATATATATATATATATATATATATATATATATATATATACTAGTCATTTACCCGCGCGATGCGGCGGGAAACATATCACCTAGGTTGGTGAGTTTAAGGCTACTCTAGAAGGTGTGAGCCGTGGGGTGTCTTTTCTTTGTTGGCCTTATTTTGCTAATCAGTTGCTTAACCGGACGTACATTTGTGACTTCTGGATGAATGGGCTGGGGTTTGAAAAGGATGAAAATGGTGTTATCGGGAGAGATGAAATCATGGGTAAAATAGATTGGCTGATCAACAATAGAGAGTTCAAAATAAGGGCACTCAATCTCAAGAAAAAGGTTATGAACAGTATTAGAGAAAATGGTTCATCGTGCAAGAACTTTAAACGCTTCGTTAAGCGGATGCAGGAGAAAGATGGTTATGGTGAGAACGTTACGAAGATACAGTTGGGTCTGTAAGATAATAGGCCAAATCAATAAAATGTTTTGTATTTTGACCAGTTAAGAAAACAACTTGTTTTGGGTACCATTACTTTTCATACCCAACCCACCGATTTTTTTAATTTATGCAAGATATTAAATTTTATGACATGCTGCCGTGACCAATAAAACCTACGTCAGATGACTTTAAAAGAGCTTTTATAACCTTTACTGGCATTGTTTATAAACACTACAGAAAAAGACTTTTAAAGTAGATTTCACATGAAGCCAACTTCTCAATTAACTCAAACACGAATATAGTTAACTAACTCGTACAAGTACTGATTCAAAACAGAAAGCCAAATCCACAAAACACACCAAACAAAAAACAACCAAAATTTGTTCCTTCATGCTAAATGTATAAGCTACATAAATAAAATATATGATTGGAATTAGACCTGGCAAATGGGTCAGGTCAGGTCATGCTGTCATGGGTCAAAACGGGTTCGGGTCAAAATGGGTCAATTATAAAAAGGGTTGTTTTGGTTCGGGTCAAAACGGGTTTGGGTCGGTCCTGGTCAAAATGGGTTTCGGGTCGGGTCCTTTTTTTTTGCTGATAATGATAACTAATATGCGTTAATTATTCATCAGAATCACAATCACAAGTGCCACAGGCGTGTACAATAATGTCACTAAACACCAATAAAGATTCTGGCGTATTATCCAACATCAGATAAAGAAAGTGTACGCCCCATGACATCAATTAAAGATAGTATTGTGTAAGAATCATAACTTCTTTGATGTTGAAAGATTACCCTGTTCCTGCTATGTATTTCCAACATGAGCCTGAAATCTTACAAGAATGCAGCACAACATAAACATTCAGATCAAAGTTTTAAAACAATAGGTCCATTCCGTTCACCAGAAATAACAACACATAAGATCATAACAATGTAAATCAAAGGGCCAGATAGCAATGCCACGCGTATTTCCAACCAATCTACGAAAGAGTACATACCAATGGTAGGAATCGTCATCACGATCTCACCAAGCTTGAGCTTGTACAAAATGGTCGTCTTACCAGCTGCATCAAGATCCACATCTTCTTGGCAAACGGCCGACTAAAGAGTTTCATGAACGTTAGCCCCATTTTTTTGCCGCGTAGGATCACTACAAATCAAACCAATTCATATAAATCACTAAAACAATATCATACAACAAGAGAAACAAAACCGTAAACCAAAAATTAACTGACAGTAAATAAATACATTGGATCTGAGAATGTAAGTGAAACTAACTTAACTAACACAGTTACCACAGTTACACCAACCAACTGCAGATCACTTAAAAAATTAATGCTAGCTGTATTTTAGATCAAAATTAAATAAGTTATACAGTAGCCGAATTCTATAACTTAGATCACAAGAGAATTTCTCAACATGTACATGAAAATTAACTGTAAACCAATTATTAACAGACTGTAAAAAATATATATATTGGATCTGAGAATGTATGTAAAATTAAGTTAACTAACACAGTTACACCAACCAACTGCAGATCACTTAAAAAACCTTATAACTAACTGAAGCAACTGACAAACAAATGGTTCAAAATTACTCAGCAGTGGATCAAGAACAGGAATTACAACGAAGAAGCATTTGATTAATGTAATTAATAACAACATCATCAGTAGTTAATGAGATAGAAAACTAATAAAATCTTTACAGACTCAAAATGACCCAAATATATTAGTTTGGGTCAAAATTGCCAACCCTAACTGGAATCAAACAGCAACAACAATTCGCCCAGCAACTTGATCAAGGTCCCGCCGACCATTTTAAGTGATTCTTCTCCCTCTGTAACAACATCAAACAAAAGTTTATGCATAAACACACGCATCATAAATAGATTTACTCTGTGTCATCTTCATTTAAACACCGAGTAATCTCCTAACTTGAGCTAGACCAATTTCTTTTTAAAGCTCTTTGTTTTCTCCAACCACTTATTCGGCCATACAAAAACGGGAACAAGAAGCATAAAAGCACAAGAATCAATGTCCCCACACAAACCAACATCACGTTTCTAAAACCATTTTTCAGCTTCGGGTCTCTTTGTTGTGTCCAAGGGATGCCTACCACATTCATCCCAAACACTGTCATTTCATTTTAACACTTCCAGTAACTTTCAGTTGTTCATGAGATTAAATAACTTTTTATGGACTTACCTCCTGTGATGATGGATAGAGGAAGGAATATGATGGAGAGGAAAGACAGGCAGTATAGTTTTCTGTTGATTTGTTCAGCCTGCCAGCTGTCGAGACCCGCTTGGACAGCTGTCACACGATTGCTTATGAATCCAACATTCTCCTTTAGTCGTCTGAGTCGACCAATCAACTCTTCAAGTGATGATGTCTTCATTTCCAAACCAATCTTTTACGGAACACTTTTCTTTCACCCCCGGGAACACTTGTTCCCCGTGTGCAATCACCTACAAACGCCAACCTTTTTTTCACTATACTGTGTTATTTTTCCATGCTTAAAAGGTGTCGGAAACTACCTGCAGAAGGCGTTGCAATTCTAGATGCATTTTTGGAAATCTTCTGTCATCCAACAATTGTCTCTTTAAAGAAAAGCCACCTAAAATTTGTAAACATATATTAAAAAAAACCAAAACTTTGATCTCAAGATTCGAGTTTTAGAATTACCTTTATCCAAATCAACTTCTACAGAATCAAGCTCAGTCTCAAGTTTAGTAACAACATCCTCAAGATGATCCACATGTGTGTCAATAATATGAACAAGTATGACTCATTCGACCCATTTAAAGCCTATTCTGAATCTGATTAATTCATATAACCAAAAAAAAGAATATGGACAAAAAAAATTACTTTATGTAATTCGAACCAATGAACATGATTTGTTATTTATTTGAGACCTGTTTCCTTTTAGTGGTTATGATTATTGGCTAGTTCTCATATAACCAAAAACATTAAAGAATTAAAGCTTCATGAGCACATTACTTTTAACAGAAAACATCAAAAGCAAAGCTACAGAGATTTAGATTAGAAAATCAACTTACAAGTCCTTTCTCCCTTGCAGCTGATTCAGCAACAAAATCGTTATATGCCATCTGATATTATTCATAAAAAAACATAATTATAGAATAACAACCAACAAAAAAAAGATTTACTCTTAAAACGTATTTGGCTTATCATCCAACATAACAAACTCACAGTCTCTGCTCTAACGAAACCTTTCTCGACAGTAGCTGAAAGTCTGAGGGAGAACCGAGAGGATAACAAAGCATTTTCCTACAGGATAAGGGCGTTTAAGACGTTTTTCCCAATTTACACAGATATTAGAATAAAACCAAGCAAAATCGAAGTAAAATTTACCAGGAAAAAAGACATACCGGTTCCATGTACTCGAGGCGACCGTCGGTAAACAAAAAAGCATTTTTAGATACCTACAAGAACAGTGGCACTGAAGTATATGATTAAAATGCACTCCGATACAATGTTTTTTAGGTAACTTGTTGTGAAAGTATATATATACCATTTGCAGGCTAACAAATTAGCAATCTCCTTCAATTTCGGCTCATGCTAGGACTCCTATCATATGAAATGCAGCAGCACAGCAGCCTGCTTTTGTGGATAAAACAAACACCTCAGATCTGAATGTAAATACGTAGCAAACTTAAAACATAAAATAGCACATAGCATACCTACCAAGACACAAACAAAACCACAATATAGAGAGCAACCATACGCCATTCAGTTTTCATGTACTCTGGTACTGCAGACCTAAAAGGCCAATACAAGATTGCTAATTTGTTAGCCTGCAAATGGTATATATATACTTTCAAAAAGGGGTAGCGGCACAGCTTGTTGCCAGTTTACCAACTATCTCGATGTAAATTCATAATACATTAATAAAAAGTGGACTATATATAACATTCTAGATTACAACAAATGTAGTTGCAAATAATAAGAAATAACAAAGATACAAATCTGGAAAAAAAGCCTACCAACAGGTTTGGAGCGCAAGATGTCACCAGGAAAGCCCACACGGACCAATAATATGCCACAATTCAAGCTGTAATGACCTTACTCGGCTTTGATATTCACCGGAACCCTAGTTTCCTTTGCCACCTGAAGTGAATTGATATTCACTCAGCTAAGAAATAATCAAATCAGGAATAAAGGTAGATCTCGAATTGATTAACCGATAGGATTACAACTAAATATAAGAAGAAGATGGGAACACAGAAGAAGAACAATGGAGATGGGAAGAAGAACCCTCAAGTAGCTTAAACAATCTTTTCCTCCCCAATCGTTCTATCTCTCATGCCTTATATTCCGCAGTAACTTTTCCTTCAAGACAACCACACCTGCTCTCTTATTGGGCTCCTTAAACGGGCTGCTATGATGGGCCCTGGTATACTAATATGGTTCATAACATTACTCCCCCCTTTTACATTCACCTTGTCCTCAAGGTGAAATAAATTGCCAAACGGGTCGGGTTGAACCAAACTTGGTAATCTAAGAAAACCTTTATCATGTGCTTGTTTGGTGGACCCACTGATGCAAGTCAGCTCAAATAAACCCAGAGGACCCCTTTTTTCTTGTCCCGAGGTAGCAACTTTGAGGATAATGAAGTCAGTAGGATCATGTTTCCAATTAACGTGCCATGGGTTTGGGAAAAAATAATTTATGTTGGGTGGCTTATGCCCATAAAGAGCTGCAAATGGTGTCAGTTCATGAACCATTTGGGTAATAGTAATACGTGGGTTGTAGAAACGAGGGGAAAGCGTACCAAGAAGTTGGCGAAATAGAAACGCAGACCCGTATCTAATGTGACGGCTAACCGTAGAGTGTGTCGTTGTACTGGGAAACGGAGTTGGTAATAATTGAAGAAGTAGAACATTAAACGGGTCGGTTTGCTCCAAACGGTGTAATCCCGCAACATGTCCAACTTCATGGTGGTTCAAGACGGGTCGTTTCTCAGCTTCGTTAAGACAATCAAATGGAGAGCTATAATGCAGCAAAATTCGTCTACTTGAAAGGCTAACAATATATTGCAAATGTTGAGCATCTCTATGCAAATTATATAATTCTATCAAAACCCACCTCATTAACATTTGTGCACTGTAAGGAAACCCAATATGATCCACCTTAAGAAAAGTTTCCACCTCTAAAGCATTAAATGGGAAACTAACTCTTGTTGACTGCACATGTAACCCGTTGTGTTGTGTTGTATTTGCAGCTTCAATCCAACCAGGTGGAATCTTTAAAATTGATTGCATGAAAGACTTCAACAATAAACTATTCTTAATATAGAATATTTCATCACATTCCACATGATCCATAAGTTGACTAACTGTTACTTTTATGATTTCCATACCCTTGTAATGGATGATGATCATATGAACCCAATTAGATATCTTCACATTTTCACTTGTTGACAAAATGTAGTTTTGAATCATACGAACGAAATAACAAGTCTGAACCAATTGTTGGGCTGCTATAACATCAGTAGCACGTTTGTAGTTGAAACAATAATACTCGGTTAAACCAATTGCTTCCTTCAATTTTGCAACTGAGCCAACTGAATCGCATTGCCAACCCGGTTTCCATTCGAAATGTGTAATAACCAGTGTAATTGTATCAAACAACCAGTTGTGCGAGCCGTGAAGCAAGGAACCAACAACACTATAAGCTTTCCAAATTGGTTTAAGCATCACAATATCCCTATAAAAATGAAACGGAATAGAATCGGAAGGGAAAAGTGTATACGGATCGGGTGGTTCCGGATCAGTATCCAAAATAAACAACTTAGGTGCAGAGCTGGGTTGGGGAGCCCATGTAAATTGGTCATGTCCGATTGCAATTATTATGTCAGACCGATTGTTGTTCAGATCATATACGTGCCACACATCAAACACCACATCATCTGAATCTAAAACAAGAATTATAGGTAATGTCCCTCCTTTCCAACGAATGCGTTTATCGTCCACTTGAAATAGAAGAACCAATTTACTAATACTAAGCCGATGATTTTGCATAACAACTCCCATACTAGACCGTGAATATTTTTGCGCAAATAAAATTGTCATAGAAGTTGGGCAAAGCTCAGAAGTGTAACTGGGAACCAATGGTATAATGGGTAAAAATATTGCAATATTAGACATAAGCCCACCAACCAATGCAGTGCCATCTCTTAGGCTCACCTGTGTAGAAGGATAAAAAGAAATAGGATCCTTTGGACAATGCTTCACATGCGCATTTGTTGCAACTGCATGAAATTGAAGCATTCGCTGCTTTGACAACCGAGTATTAACCGGCCTAAGTGAATCATCTCTAATCTCAGGAAGAACGGGCACTGCTGAACCATTTACAACGGATGAAATTCCTCGTATAGCTAAAATCACATCAGCACTAGAAGTAATTTGATGAATAGAGCCATTCGCACACAGAAGCACATCATGACAACCCGCACGAGTAGGATCGAAATAGGCATTTGAAGGCGTCGAGAATTTAGGTTTGTGCGGATCTGGATGTGAGTTTCTGATGGAAGGCATCAAACATAGAGTCGTGCAAATACTATTCGGACCGGGATCAAAACTAAAGGTCCTCCTTAACCCGTCAGGCCCAAAATACGAACCAGATAGCAGATGACCCAAAGTACCAATAGTGTTATGCTTTTCACAAACAATTGTAACAGTGGGTGGTGTAGGAACAAAACCTGAATCTGTTTCTTGCAATTTACCACCAAAAGGAGAATTGAAACTAGCAATTACCATAGCAAAATTATCAAACAGAAACTTAAGTGTACTGACAGCAGGGAGAACGAATTTCCTAGGAGATACTTGAACATGATTCGCAACCCAACCTGGTTTCCATGCAAAGGAGTTAATAACCATTGAATCAACTAAAGAATCATCATTACCTACATTGGTTTCTACCATATCATTCTCCTTTGGTACATCTGCCAAGACTATATTTAGATAAGGTTTAACACGTTCAAGCACAAATATATAATCTGATATATCCATTTGAGAATCCGTTACTTCTAGTGACGCATGAACATCAACCATTGAGTCGGTTTGGATTTCTAATACCATATCATCTATGGTTTCATGAACAGAACTGACAATTTGAAGTTCAATACGATCAGGCATTTCATCAAATACCTGGAGAGCGTCCACCGGATAACCAAATCGGTGATTAAGAGACACTATGAAATCCGACCATTCCGTGAATTGATACAAACTTAACCACATTGCTGCCTCATCATAGAAATAATTGAGCACATAAGGAAATCGCTCGGTGTTATGAATCTTATAAAACGTGAAATACCTTTCAGCATATGCGAGCCATTTATTTGGATGTGCACCAGTGAATCGAGGTAAAAGTGGTGCCGGATCGTACATACTTAATTCCGGAGCAGATAACACATCATCTGGTAAATCGTTAAGCTCAATTGGAGGTGGAATCGGAAACTGTGCCAGTTGATTGTAGATCTCCTCAAGCAGAGCATGGCGTTCAATTAGGGTAAGCGATTGATTCAATTGCAGATCCTCATCCAAAGCCATATGTGCTAAGGAGCAATGAAAGCACCAATGAAGTGAATTGATATTCACTCAGCTAAGAAATAATCAAATCAGGAATAAAGGTAGATCTCGAATTGATTAACCGATAGGATTACAACTAAATATAAGAAGAAGATGGGAACACAGAAGAAGAACAATGGAGATGGGAAGAAGAACCCTCAAGTAGCTTAAACAATCTTTTCCTCCCCAATCGTTCTATCTCTCATGCCTTATATTCCGCAGTAACTTTTCCTTCAAGACAACCACACCTGCTCTCTTATTGGGCTCCTTAAACGGGCTGCTATGATGGGCCCTGGTATACTAATATGGTTCATAACACCACCTCTACCTTCTCTAGAGATTCTCCTTCCCAATCACCAACAGTTTGAATAAGTAATCTAAATCCGAACCTGAAGACTAATCCATTTGCATAACATAATCAACCACGAACCCTAGAAACCAAAATTGATGTCGTAGTGTTTCATAACCCCAAATATAAAGCATAAAATAGAACTAATGGTGAAAAAGAATACCTATATATGCGAATTAAGCAAAAAACTGATGGATGTGAATTAAAATTCCAGATCTGGGTCGATGAATAGCAGAGAGGAATCGAACACAGCTAGGGTTTTGAAAGGAATCAAACGCAGTTAGGAAGAGAGGAGGCTGATAATGATTTCGTGATGTGGTAACCTAATTAGAATGACAGAAATCAATCGCTAGGCTTTACATAAATTGCCGTGTTTCGTTTAGGGTTTAATCCAAATCTTCAATTCATAGGGCTAGCCAGGAACCATCTTTCTTTCTTTCTCCTGCACTTTCTCTCTCTTTCTGGTTCTCAGTTTCTCTCTCTCTCCAAATGAAAAGGCACTAAAATGATGCTTTGGCCGCCCAAATGAGATTGAGCGGGATTTCAAAAGTTAAATGAAAAACTTTGGCCGCCCAAAGGAGATGAGCGGGATTCCAGATGATGTTAAAAGAAGTTTTCAACACATTTATCCTTTAAGGGTCGTATAATGTGTTTAAAATGGTTGTACAATAGCAAATGACCATTCTTGCCCTTCCTATATGCTTATTAAAGTAGTATAGATTTACATAAATTGCCGTGTTTCGTTTAGGGTTTAATCCAAATCTTCAATTCATAGGGCTAGCCGGGAACCATCTTTCTTTCTTTCTCCTGCACTTTCTCTCTCTTTCTGGTTCTCAGTTTCTCTCTCTCTCTCCAAATGAAAAGGCACTAAAATGATGCTTTGGCCGCCCAAATGAGATTGAGCGGGATTTCAAAAGTTGAATGAAAAACTTTGGCCGCCCAAAGGAGATGAGCGGGATTCCAGATGATGTTAAAAGAAGTTTTCAACACATTTATGCTTTAAGGGTTGTATAATGTGTTTAAAATGGTTTACAATAGCAAATGACCATTCTTGCCCTTCCTATATGCTTATTAAAGTAGTATAGATATAGATATAGGGGAAGGTTCAAATGAAAACCACAAGTTATTGTGAAAATTTGAAAACGAATTAAAAAAGCCAAAAAAAAACATACCAATTTTTTTTTTTTTTTTTGCATACCAATTTTCGTCATTTTTTATATATAAAAAAATTTCAAAAAAAAAAAACTTTTTTTTGTAGTAAATATGTGTAATACTACACATGTGTATGTGTAGTGCACATGTGTATTATTACACATGTGTACTACAAATTTTTTTATTTTTTTTTTTTTGAAAAAAAGTTTTTTTTATATAAAAAACCTGCGATTTTTATAAAAAAATTGAAAAAAAAATTTTGGTGTGTTTTTTAGACTTTTTTTAGTTAGTTTTCGAGTTTTCACAATAAAAGTGGTTTTCATTTGAACCATCCCCTATATATATATACATATATATATAAATATATATATATTACACTTGTAAACGTTACCTTCTTTCTACCTATAAATGAATTAGAATTTAGGTTAAAACATTTCAGGTATATGATTTCTTCAGGTTCCTATCAAGCCCGTTGTATATCCCTTAAAACCCATTTATCAAGTTCAATATGGACGCCACCTGTCACACGGATATTCTAGGCCTCATAATTCACTAGACGCATAGATCCCCTCAATTATCACAATCCGGGACCTTGGGACATCAAATGTCTTGAACAAATGAAGCTCAAAATTTTTTTTTAACCCTTTAAAAAAAAATTATAAATTTCTTTCAGAAAAAATTATGAAATAATAACCAGCTTTTAATAATAGTCGCCCATACTTTTTCTAACTATAAAATTGGCGTGAAAAAGATATTAACCTGGTGAAGGAGAAGGACAACACCAGGAACCCAGAGGGGTGGTTGCACAGATGACTCACCATCCACCAACGCCCACGACAAACATTATTACATCAAGACCTGATTCAAAACATAAACCCTAATAAAAAATGAACATTAAAAAAACTGACCTGGCCAAATTTGTTTACTATGTCAAATCCACATTGTTTTTAAAGAGAACACTACTAAATTGGAACAAAACAACAATAGAAAATTTAACTTCACAATATATCAAACAATATACCCTAATCTGAATCACACAACTTCATGTATTCGAATAATAGAAAGTTCAATTAGATGAACTATAAGTTATGAACTTGTATACTAACCTTAATCAGAGAGATGTTGAGAAGATTTAAAGAAAAACCCTAATGAAAAAACTGAGATGGTTGCTTTCTCAATTCACCCTACCACAACTATCGTCATCTACCAGTGAAATGTCTCATACTCCATTGTCGATTAAGAATCAAAATAAAACTGAAAAGAATGAACATCGATTCAAATAAACTTAAAATTGATTGAGTGAAATTCCTTGTAATCCTAGCCGCCGCCTGGAATCACTATTAAACCCTAGATTGGCAGAGAGAAATCACTGTTAAACCCTAGATCTGTCCTCACCAGTGTCACTTTCAATCAAGCTTAATCACCTTCGGATTTGAAACAACAATTGCTAATGTAGTAGAAACAAACCACTCTCAAAAGAAAAACTAAAATTAATAGTACCTTAATTGACAGGGGTTTATGTTGATAAACCACAATCAGTTCTTTGGTGATGCACCAACAGTGATGAAGATATCAGACAACAAACCATAACAATTTAACCTCAATCACTAAATGGGATGTAATCTACCATTGGCGTTGCGAATGAGTATGGAGGCGTAGGATTAGGAGCAAAAATGATAACGAAAGAAAAAGGAGAGGAGAAGAATCATTACAATTTCTTAGGCATGCTGGAGCAAGAGCTGTATACCCAAACATTCGGTTAGCACATTTCAGCGTTGTAATGTTTTTGAATAATTCTTGAATTTTTATGATATATGGAAAATTAAAGAAAATTCTCATTCCAGAGGATGGAACAACTATCATGAAAAGAAATGCCAACAACAAAAATGTCAAGAGAAGAGAATACTTCAATGTGAATTGTCATGACCCCCGACCCCATCCTGGACGGAATCGGGAGCCGCGAGCAGCCCGTGGTAACGGTGGTTATTTTTGAAAAACATTGCAGCGGAAATTTCATCAGGACTGTGAGTTAGGAAAAATATCAGAGTTTAAAAACACCGGATATTATTTATTAAAGAGATGGGATAAAACCCATGTTTTACAATGGTAGCTTAAATATAGATAAATTTGGTTATATAAAACAATATTTCTTAATTTGATTTAATTAATAATAAGCCACTTCTTGAAGTCCTTCAGTGCCGGATCCAATTCTTACTCCAATCTACTGTAATAACCTGAAACGCGTTTTAAAAAGGTTTTGTCAGCGGGAAATACTGAGTGAGTTCATTCAGGTTTTATACAAAACAGATTTGTTATAATTTACAGTATTAAGAGTGATTACAATGTTTCTGATATCAATCAACTACCCACAATATTTGTCACTCGACCAGCCATCGGTAGCCTCATTGCCCGATGGTGTCTGTGACTATGGTCATATCACCCCTTGGCTAACCCGTTGTCCAATGGTGACGGTTATCAAGTAATGTATACAAAACCCCACATACCGGCTGTAATTTGGTGATTACAAAGACTTAATCCCTGTAATTATAACTTTGAAAATAACTTGGAGTTTTGTAAAACAGTTGATAAAAAGAGAATGACTCACATTATAAGCATGCAATATTGATTTAACAAGCTTCCTGATTCAATTCTTCTGAGAATTAGCATCTACTTTGATTGTAACTGTATGGGGTAGAGTTTAGCCTACGGATAAGTCTGGTAACCTAATTTAAATAATAATGCACACGAAACTAGGTAATTAACTAATACAACATTTACGATGAACTCACGAGATTAATACCCTCACAACAAATGACAAAGTGCGATACTTAAACATTCAGCGGATTCACAACGAATGACAGAGTATAGCCCGAGTTTGGACAGCACTCAAACATTCAAGTCGAAATCACGACGAATGACAAAGTATAACCCTAATGTGGGCAGCACTTAAACATCTGTTTGATAGTTTCAATCGATCGGACATCGAATCGTAGCAGCGATCGAGTTAATACCCTGTATCGTAGCAGTGTTTCGTGCTAGTGTGTGTTTGGTAGTATTCAGAGAATATCTCGAAGTGTAGAATGAATTTTATCGTCGAATGAATGCAGAAATCTAAGTCCCAAGCCCCTGTATTTATAGCCTGATTTGGAACCTCCCGCGTGTCGCGACAGGATCCCCGGGATCTGTCGCGTGTCGTGGGGAAATCCAAAGTAGGCTAGGCCTGCTTCGTCACCTACTTAGGCCCGCTGAGTCAACGGAACAAGAATTTTCAATTTAGACAACAAGATATAAGGATAATTGTCAAGTAGGGAATACCCCCTCTGAGTTTTAGGGGCCCTGATCCTGATTCTGATTGTTATGAAAATTTTAGGAGTTGTGCAAGATTACTTGGGTGTCTCAATTAGGGTTTCCTATTGGGCAAAATAAAATAATAAATAGTAGTTTTGGTGAGAGTTGTTATGGTTTGGGATAAAAGGAATAAAATGGTGAGAAAAGAGAATGAACCCACTTTGTAACTTTAGGGTTCAACTAGAAAATTTCCTGGTATAAATTTTGGGTATAACTTCTGAGCTAAAAAAAATATATAATGCACTCGTGTTAAATATAGTACCCCTAATTCAACCTTGCCCCGATGTCCCGAGACCGAATCCTAACAACTTAGTCGGGCAGAGCCCTGACATAAGTTATGAGGCTCAGATCAATCGGAAAGGATAGCGGTGATCGGGAGTTACAATACTTAAAACGAGACAGGGTATTATTATTACTATTATTATAATTATAAATAATAGAATGTTAGAGACAAGGATAATTGGCGAGATAGAAGTACAAAGAAAGAAAAGATAGGCAGATTAATATGATCATTCTAATAGTCTATTATCTATATATACTTGTTGCATACGACAAATTGCCAAACTTCTGGGACAGGTAATTACAATTGAAATGGGACACGAATTTGAGATATGAGTTTAGAAATGGGACACGTATGCCTCTTTTTCATTTCTACTAACATGCAGACACATTGCATGTAGAATTTGAAAAACTTTGTTTCCATTTAGTTAAGGTTTCAAATTATTATTTTATTATTATATATATATATATTATAATTAATTTAATTGCTTTACTTATTTGGCGCATATAACTTCTGAAATATGATGTTTTATAAAACAATAAATATGTCTTTAGAACTTGAATATTTTTGTCTATAATTGGAACTAAGTTTCATTAAAAATAATGTAGGTTCAAATACAATGTATTTTTATAATTTAATTATTATACGGTCACTAGGCTCGTCTGGGTACTTTATATTTTTTTTTACAGTCAACTTACCCATAATCTACCCGTCTAATAATATAAGTTTTTTATATACTTTTATTTTATTTAGAAAGGTTACCCATATACAGGTCAATTAATTATATTATTTCAACCAACTATATAAAATAGTATTTAAAACTATTTGGGTTGACTATTTATATTAAAAATAAACTAGTTAGTAGTTACTAGTGGTTAAACCTATAATTCATATATGATAAAAATAGGAATGTTACATCATCCCCACCTTGTTTTAAATCTCGACCTCGAGATTTGGGTTACGATATTTCTTTTATACGTATGTCATATTTTAGTCTATAAAAATAATATTTAAGGTAGATGACCCAGAATCAAAATATCTAATTTTGTGAATATGAGTTGTATAATAAGTAGGATTCAATGATATAATTGATGACAAACGAAATGAGATGAAATGATATAATTTCCAAGGTGACTAGGTTCAAGCCAAAAGATATATGATCAAATAGATATTTAAAATGAATGTGAAAAATTCTTTGTCAAAAGAAAGCTTACCTTGATTGGCAACTGAGGAAGATTTAGAATCGACAGGTTCAAAATGAAATAAAAGCATAAAAATGATTTGTCAAATATTGAATTATGATATGAGAAAATCGATGTGCTGAGATGAGTGAATTGCAAAAAGACAATAGAGTTAATGTATTATTGTTTTAATACATAATTGCAAAAATTTTATTTTCCTTGAATAATATATTTTATATATACCTATGCCTAGTGCTTAGTCGAAATTATATAATATTTATTATTATATGAGAGGTATTGTAAAAAGGAAATACTTATATTTGGAGCCCAGTTCACATTATTAAATTCAATTATAGTAATCTATGTAAAAGGAAACTTAGATCCAAATGTGTACTTGTATATATAATATATAGTGAAATTATTACTGTGTTGGAGTATATAACAACTGTTTTGTATAAATTACTATAGTAGATTACTTTTACTATTAACATTATAAAATAATGTTTATTTAATAAGTAGATATTATAATAAAAGTAATATATTATATTTTTAATATACTAAGATTATATTTTAAATTTTAGTCACGTCAATATATTAAATATTTTAATCAGAATGTTCGATCAAAGAGTGGTATTTTAATTTATTAAATATCTTTTCCTTTTATTTTATTATAAAGTAAAATAAATAATTTAATATAGATAGTTTTTAGAATATCAAAACCCGTGGTAATTTTTGACAAAATAATGATATATGTTTTATAAATATGTTTAACTATAAGATGTTACAATAAGATATTTTAAATTATAAAAGTAAAATAATAAATGTTTATTTTAATATCCAACATACTTAAATATTGGCTTGAGTGAATAATTTTTGATATTTTAATATATTAAAATACATATATTATAAGATAATATTTCTATAAGTATTTAATAGTTGTGGAATATTAATCAAGATGAACAGTTATTTATAAAATGTCTTGTCCATGACTACTTAGACAGTTATTTTGAAAATTTTATTGTTCCCTATATGTCTTTTCTTTATAGTACAAAGTTTATATTTTTATATATATACGAAATATTTTTTTACATATAATTAAAATTTATTAAATAAGTATGATGACTTTAATTTACATATGTTAACTAGTTATTATCATGGTTGGATATTGGTTAGTGCTGCCTTGTTTAAGCATAGGTGATAGGTGATCAGTCCATGCCTAACCAAGGCTAGGGTATCCAATAAGTGTCCCTGACAATAACCTTAACACCTAACACTACTACTATTAATAAAACTATTATTAACTATCAAAAATAAATAATAAGTAATTAAACATAAATTTAAATGAGAGTATACCTCCAACATATTTTTATACGTAAAAATATAAATTCTTCACCTCAATGGTTTTAACAAGAATTTTAAATATAGGAATACTATATTGTAAATTAGGTAATTATTTATGTAAGTTTCCATATATAATCAATAAATTTTATATTTTTTTTAAATTTATATAATGTTTTTCGATCAATGATGAAAAACCAATAAATATCATGAAAGGCTCGATTGATGTTGTAAGAACTATTAAGAGATATACTGAAATAGATTTGTGTATCATTATCTTTAGCACACGATTGTGTTAAGATTGCTTTTATAGAATAAATTCAAGCGGATTCAATATAAATAAATAAATAAATAAATCCGAAATTAGCGCAAGCTTCAGATTTTGTGAAAACGTCACCACAAGGTGATCGTGATCAAAGAAATAATTTAGTAAAGTCGAAGGCCAAGAAAGCAGGTTATAGTTCAAGAGAAGCGAAGTGCTTGTTGGGATTATTTTGAATTTAAATATGATGACTTAAAAATATCATATGAGACCTTGAACTGAATACGTATTGCGAGCAAGTTAACTTGTTTTGAATAAAACGAGTTTCGGATATAGTCACAACAGAAACCATTTATACCATTCAAAAGAGAAGCGAGTTTTTTTTTTTCAGGAAATTCATCGATTCAATATCAAAGAATTATCGTTTTGAAAAAAAAAATGCGGTTTACAATGCAAAGATCAACTATAGTAAAACGAGATTTGAACTTTTGATAAAACAACAATTTGGAATGATGCCCTCCTATGGTCTTCATAACTCAAGTGAACCACATGCGCAATAAACAGTGCATGTGTAACATGTGGATTTATCAAAAAATAAAACAGATCAATATTCGCTACTATGAAAGAAATCCCCATGGTATGATGGTATGATGACCATTAGAACAAGTGGAAACACGAAAGTCAATTCATTATAGGCAGAAGTCAAAATTGCAACGAAAGGAATATAAGAACTTTATCTGGAATTTCGTGTAATAACTATTGTTAAGTGATATTACCAGAGAATGTCGAATCTGGTATATTTGTCATAAAGGAAATAGGGGAATTGCAAAAGTATATGACTTCTTTTGTAGTACCAATAATTATGATTCTGATTAGACTATGCACCGATGGTTGTGAAATATTGTTCCAACGTACTTCAGCGAGATTCAGAACGTTTGTAAGATCATGTGGCAAAGTGCCGCTTTTTGATCAGTAGTTCTTCCATTGACAGGATTAGCATTGGTGTCATTGTGCCCAATTATATTTTCCAAAGGTCTTGCCTTGGAAGTCGTGTGTGATAAACTTCGATGTCTGTGGACATATAATTTTAAGTTTCATGTGTTTTCTTGTGCACTAGCACAACTTTACATGCTTCTTACTAACGTTAATAATTTATGGTAACGCATTTGGAAATTCTTATATTTTTTATGGTGGTTCAACTTAAAGGCTTCCATTGTTTATTTTGTCATACGAGTTACGAGACAAATGATCAAACGAAATAATGTTTGATATCGGAATTATAGATATATGCAAGAGATTCCTGATAAAAAAAAATCTAGACACATATGCTTGTGCTTTATTCCTAACTGACTTTTGGAATTTTTATAGATATATATATCTATATAAAATCATATATTTCACATGCTGTAATATACATACCCTTCATAAGGTCAATGTATTTAACAGATTTATATTTCCAAAAAAAACAAGTCAGATATCAGGTCATGATATTATTTAGGGAAATCTTGTCACTTGTTTGACATACTATGTACCCCGTCTTATCCGGTTCGCGCCGGAAAGGTAATCTCAGTATATCCGGACAAGCTGGAGAGTCTGCTACTCTATACCCAGTTTTGCCGGAGAAAATTTTCTATTTCTCATAAATAGTATCTTTTCAAGATTTTAAAAGTGCCTCTTTTATTAGGGCTTTTATCCAGAATCAAGGAAATTTGTATTTCCATACATATCCTTATTCTGGACTAAGTAATATCAATAAACAATAATAAATAGCAATTAAGTGCTATTGCCTGCTAATCGTCATTCTTATGGCATACCAATATCCATTACATTATACTTATATAAGTAATTTTATCTTAACGCTTATATTAAGGCAAAATTCTTAAGTTCAAGTCTGAATATTATCCTGAGTGCTACAAGATAATATTAAGTTCCTAATTCTCCGTTTAAACTTAGGCATTGTTACAATACTTATTTGCTTAATTAAGTGGATTAGCTTATACTAAGGTATCTTTTCTTAGGTTCAAGTCTAAATGCTATTATATGTGCTACCAGTAAATAGCAATTTCCTAACTCTTTTATTTAAGCTTAAGTATTATTATCACAACCCTTATAAGCTTAAAGCAGTGGCTCTGATACCACCTTTACTGTCACGACCCCCGACCCCATCCTGGACGGAATCGGGAGCCGCGAGCAGCCCGTGGTACCGGTGGTTATTTTTGAAAAACATTGCAGCGGAAATTTCATCAGGACCGTGAGTTAGGAAAAATATCAGAGTTTAAAAACACCGGATTTTATTTATTAAAGAGATGGGATAAAACCCATGTTTTACAATGGTAGCTTTAATATAGATAAATTTGGTTATATAAAACATTATTTCTTAATTTGATTTAATTAATAATAAGCCACTTCTTAAAGTCCTTCAGTGCCGGATCCAATTCTTACTCCAATCTACTGTAATAACCTGAAACGCGTTTTAAAAAGGTTTTGTCAGCGGGAAATACTGAGTAAGTTCATTCAGGTTTTATACAAAACAGATTTGTTATAATTTACAGTATTAAGAGCGATTACAATGTTTCTGATATCAACCAACTACCCACAGTATTTGTCACTCGACCAGCCATCGGTAGCCTCATTGCCCGATGGTGTCTGTGACTATGGTCATATCACCCCTTGGCTAACCCGTTGTCCAATGGTGACGGTTATCAAGTAATGTATACAAAACCCCACATACCGGCTGTAATTTGGTGATTACAAAGACTTAATCCCTGTAATTATAAATTTGAAAATAACTTGGAGTTCTGTAAAACAGTTGATAAAAAGAGAATGACTCACATTATAAGCATGCAATATTGATTTAACAAGCTTCCTGATTCAATTCTTCTGAAAATTAGCATCTACTTTGATTGTAAGTGTATGGGGTAGAGCTTAGCCTACGGATAAGTCTGGTAACCTAATTTAGATAATAATGCACACGAAACTAGGTAATTAACTAATATAGCATTTACGATGAACTCACGAGATTAATACCCTCACAACAAATGACAAAGTGCTATACTTAAACATCCAGCGGATTCACAACGAATGACATAGTATAGCCCGAGTTTGGACAACACTCAAACATTCAAGTCGAAATCACGACGAATGACAAAGTATAACCCTAATGTGGGCAGCACTTAAACATCTGTTGGATAGTTTCGATCGATCGGACATCGAATCGTAGCAGCGATCGAGTTAATACCCTGTATCGTAGCAGTGTTTCGTGCTAGTGTGTGTTTGGTAGTATTTAGAGAATATCTCGAAGTGTAGAACGAATTTTATCGTCGAATGAATGAAGAAATCTAAGTCCTAAGCCCCTGTATTTATAGCCTGATTTGGAACCGCCCGCGTGTCGCGACAGGATCCCCGGGATCTGTCGCGTGTCGCGAAGAAATCCAAAGTAGGCTAGGCCTGCTTCGTCACCTACTTAGGCCCGCTGAGTCGACGGAACAAGAATTTTCAATTTAGACAACAAGATATAAGGATAATTGTCAAGTAGGGAATACCCCCTCTGAGTTTTAGGGGCCCTGATCCTGATTCTGATTGTTATGAAAATTTTAGGAGTTGAGCAGGATTACTTGGGTGTCTCAATTAGGGTTTCCTATTGGGCAAAATAAAATAATAAATAGTAGTTTTGGTGAGAGTTGTTATGGTTTGGGATAAAAGGAATAAAATTGTGAGAAAAGAGAATGGACCCACTTTGTAACTTTAGGGTTCAACTAGAAAATTTCCTGGTATAAATTTTGGGTATAACTTCTGAGCTAAAAAAAATATATAATGCACTCGTGTTAAATATAGTACCCCTAATTCAACCTTGTCCCGATGTCCCGAGACCGAATCCCAACAACTTAGTCGGGCAGAGCCCTGATATAAGTTATGAGGCTCAGATCAATCGAAAAGGGTAGCGGTAATCGGGAGTTACAATACTTAAAACGAGACAGGGTATTATTATTACTATTATTATAAATAATAGAATGTTAGAGACAAGGATAATTGGCGAGATAGAAGTACAAAGAAAGAAAAGATAGGCAGATTAATATGATCATTCTAATAGTCTATATATACCTGTTGCATATGTTGCATACGACAAATTGCCAAACTTCTGGGACATGTAATTACAATTGAAATGGGACACGAATTTGAGATATGAGTTTAGAAATGGGACACGTATGGCTCTTTTTCATTTCTACTAACATGCAGACACATTTTGTTTCCATTTAGTTAAGGTTTCAAATTATTATTTTATTATTATATATATATTATAATTAATTTAATTGCTTTACTTATTTGGCGCGTATAACTTTTAAAATATGATGTTTTATAAAACAATAAATATGTCTTTAGAATTAGAATATTTTTGTCTATAATTGGAATCAAGTTTCATTAAAAATAGTGTAGGTTCAAATACAATGTATTTTTATAATTTAATTATTATACGGTCACTAGGCTCGTCTAGGTACTTTATATTTTTTTTTACAGTCAACTTACCCATAATCTACCCGTCTAATAATATAAGTTTATTATATACTTTTATTTTATTTAGAAAGGTTACCCATATACAGGCCAATTAATTATATTATTTCAACCAACTATATAAAATAGTATTTAAAACTATTTGGGTTAACTATTTATATTAAAAATAAACTAGTTACCAGTTACTAGTGGTTAAACCTATAATTCTAATATGATAAAAATAGGAATGTTATATGAATGCCATTAGAGTGAAATTGAGTGATAATAATTTTTTTATAAAGATCGAAAAATGATACTTTATGTGGCTACACGAGTCAGGTTCCTTACATATATAACCATATACATTAAATACATCAGATATCAACATCAATATATCCCCTAAATTGCATTATTAATGTGGATTCTCTACTTAAAAAATTTAACACAATATTTCACAAACAAGATCTGTTCTGATCAGTGGTGAAGCTTGAGATTTCCGACGGGGGGTCGAAAACGTATATACCTAAAAAAAATTATAAAACAGGGGTCGAAAACGTATATACGTAAAAAAATCTATACGAA
Source organism: Helianthus annuus (assembly GCF_002127325.2). NCBI lineage: Eukaryota > Viridiplantae > Streptophyta > Magnoliopsida > Asterales > Asteraceae > Helianthus > Helianthus annuus. The sequence goes on from NC_035446.2 coordinate 26,540,982, forward strand.
AACTACATACCGGGCACTACTAAGAGAAAATTTCGGGTCACCCCCCGCCCTGCGGCCCTCACAAGGTTGCGCCCCTGGTTCTGATAAGAAGACAACGTATTTTAACTTTGTATTCGACATTATTGTGTCCCCATACAACACCCTGATGTTAATAGGTGACAACTAATAAATGGTAACTTCATTAATAATAGTAAACAATAACTTCATGAGCTTAAAATCTGAAACATGTTGAGAACAAGGAAGTGTTGCACAACTAGCCGATTATCTCGTGAGTGGGAGAACTTAAATATAATAATCCATTATAAGACAATAAAATGCATTTGGGAAAATATCTAATACATATGATCAAACTTCATATTTAATACATCCAATCACACTTTCTAAAAAGCATTATCTAGTAAACCATGGAATTCAATCATTTCTGTTTAAGAAATACATTTAGTTATTACTACATAATGTTACAAGATTACTCGAATATGAATTAAATTGTCATATTAGCAAACCAAAGAATAATGGAAGTAAAATGGCATTTAAGGATTCATTTCATACCCAACGAAGCATATTTGTTGTGACATCCCGTATTTTTGTAGGCATATATATTTGTATACCCTACCAACACTCATGGCATGTGTGCAACTTTGGATTGTGGAAAATTAACTTTTGATAAGTTAAGGGATCCATATTGTAAATGTTTGCAAAGATGCAAGTTCCAGGGACTTAAAGTGCAGATTCGGTAAATACGTGCATCAAGGCCGCTCAACCTTTTTGGGACCTAAAGCGAATTAAAAAATGGTGGCCCTGTTTGCAAAATAATTTTGTAACCTAACATTGATATTGGATATAAACAAATCTATTTTTATGACTTGTTTGTTTTCAAAATGGCTGAGATGTGTTCCTAGTATTAAACATAATCACATAAAATTCTGTGACAACCTTTAAATACATAAAATAAAATGTGATCATACCTTTTGTCCTTCCAAAAAGGATCTATAGAGCAGGATGAAGGATGAGATATGATGATCTAGAATGAGCGTTTATTAGCGAATTTTAAGAATCGGAGAGATCACGACAAAAGTGACCACATGGAGTGCTTCTTTCCATGAATCACCTAAAAGCAAGTTCCCTATCATCACACAAAGCAAAAGATTAGCAATTTTACACTTACTATTTGCGATCATCCAATTTCCTACTGAAACAGACCATAATATGTCTATGTTTCCACATAATTTTGGCAATAAAAATGATATTATCTAATTTCATTTTATGGGAGTTGTTTCGTCTTTCAAATATCTTCCTTCTTTAAATGTTCTTGCGGTATTCCGAGTATATGATATATTGGGGAAAAAATTAAAATTCCATTAAAATAAAATCAAACACATATAATGCATTTCATGCTTTGGGAACTGAAATAAAGAACATACCACTTATAAACTATAAATCATGGAGACTACAGTATTGTCTGTTTCATCTGTTACATACCACATCAAGAATTGTAGATTGGAAAACCAAATAGCAGTAATGAAACTCGGAAGAAAGATCATTTATCTTTGATCAGATGTGCATGTTACACAAAAAAAGTATGCGCTTGATGACTATTGATCTTTCCCAATCGATTCTCGACATCCAATTTCCTTCCCGCATTTATTTTGAGACCTAATTTTGTATCCGTTCCCTCCTCCAAAGTCCAGGCTCCAAGACACAAATCACAAATCCCCATTCCCAGACCCCTACAACAAGCCCAAATCTGAGGCCCTTGACATGTGGTGGCCCAAAGCTAGGGCTTTAGTTCACTCCCTCTAAGGCCGGCCCTGACGTGCGTCACCGACCAAAACATCCACCTTTATGGTCTGTAAGTCCACATGCAATTCACTATCTTGTTAACCCAGAAACCAGGCGCCAACTACGCATAGTTTTGGGCTTACAGATCGGAAGGGGATACATATTAGGGTTCGTAGTCGACCTATAGTAGCTCTACAACGTGGAATCTGCCGATGCGAATGGTGGCAAGATCTCACCTTGCCACAGGTCCAAGACGCGTGTTAACACGTGTTCATCCTCTACGTTGGACATATGGAGCGGCTTTTTGAATAAGATTCTTTGATGTTGAATTCAAATAGAATAAAAGAAAAACCTATTATATTTATAATTTTGAATTGGGATTCTTTGAAGTTGGATTCAAGTAGGATAATAAGCACTTGAATTAGAAATTATGAATTCCTGTAGGTGCAATTTAAAAAATTAAAAGTAATGTAATTCTATTGGTTAATTGAGATTTTGGTTTGAATACTAGCCAACACAATTCGAATATTTTATATCCGAATTAAAAACTTGTAATTAGAATTCGGTTCACTGATTTTTCTAAATCTGGGCCATTCCAACAATTAGAACCCATTCTAGCTTTTCCAGGTAGAGATGGTGATATTACCTGATAATGACCATTATTTCTAAACTAGTTTTTGTTTTAAATAATCTAAACTGGTATTATTTATTTGAGAGTTTTATGGCTTTTTTTCTAGTAAAACATTATTTCTAATGTTGTGGTTAATATCTCCATATATTGTGTTATATACTCAAGTGATATAATGTGATTTCAGTGTTGAAATCAGATCATTTGTGTGGAAATCTTAAATGTATATAATTGTCGATATTAAGAAATTATTTATTTGAGGGCATGAGAGGGTTTTGTATTATTAAAAAAATCAGAATAGAACTAGACGTGTTTTTGAAATCGGTTTCGGATTATTTGCTCCTTTGAAGTTGGATTCGAATAGGATTAAAAAGCGATTATATTAAAAAAAAATCACAGGTATTCAAATTGGATTCCCGAACCGAAATTTATTCAAATAGTTGCTAACCTGTGTCGAATATTTTAAATACCAATTAAATTAAAATTCGGATCATTGAGTTCCCTAAATCTAGGTCATTTCAACAATGAGGACCCGTACTAGCTTATATGGCTAGAGATCCGGATATAATCTTATAATGATATACAACAATATTTCTACTATAGTGGTCAAACCAAATAATAAGGAATCCCTTTGAGACAGTTTTGTAATATTTATTTTTGTGGCACTTTTTTTTACATTTTTATTGCACTATTGTAATATTTGTTTTTATGATAAACTGCTCATCTTTGCCAAAAATATTTCTTTAACCTTTTCCGCTAATGATAAAGTTTAGCAGGTAAAAATCATATAAGACGAATAAAATCAGGAAGCAATACCACGAGTAGAGATGAAAGGCCTCCTAATCCAAGATCTCACTCAGCTAAAGCAACCAACAGGTGTGCGGAATCCACCTGATGATCAACCACTGTAGATGATAACAAGAATGCAAGGATTTGAGAGAGAAATCAAGAATACACAGAGTATTCTTGATGAAGATGAATGACGTCACTCACACAAAGCGCCGCTAGACAAAACACAATGATTAGGGCACAGAAATTCACACAGAAATCGTTACCTTGTCTATTCCATATTAAAGTATATATACAAGGTGAAACCCGGACTTTCAACACTAAGTAGAAAGCCCGGACAAAACATAAAGCACAAAGCCAACACAGAGTTTTTGCCACAAAACTCAGACAAAGTCTAATCTATACAAAACTCAGACAAAGCAAAAACTCTGACTAACAAAAACTCTTCCAAACCTTGGACAAGTTGTCCCTAGGAACTTCTTAGGGACAAACTCTCCCTAGGAACTTCTTAGGGACTAAGTTTAGACACTTGTTCAATAAAGACCCTAAATGTTGGAAGCCTTGCACTTAGCACCCAAAAGTGCATTAACAAACTCCCCCTTGATCAGTGCATGGTCTTCATTGAACTTGAGATCTTCAAATCCTCTTTGAAAAGTCGCTACCTGCCCAGACCTTGTTCTTCACACAGAACTGGACCACCTTGATAAACTGGTCCGCAAGAACACAATCCTCTGCATTGTATTTTAGGGGCAGGCGACGAAGCTTCTTCAAGTGTCCTTCCCTCAAGTTTGCGAGCCAAATCGGATCCAGTATCTTCGCAATCTCCACCGACACATTCGTCTCAGTAATCACGGCTTCCCCAGTTTTTCCATTGAGATACCAATAACCTATTTTATCAAACTTATTAAGATCGAACTTTCTCATAGGTATTTCACGAAGGCAACTCGATGGAGGGTAAACCACTTTCCATTCCTCTTTTCCAGTGAACTTATTCAGATATTTAACCCCTTGACCGACAGCTGGCTTGAACAGCTTCCACTTGCTCTCACGACTCTCAGCAACCAAATGAGGAATCAATCCTCTGATACTAGCCACGTTTGTATGGTTGTTGAGGTCAAGTTGAGCAATGTGATGAAGATCACGTGCTGGAAGAGTCTGAAGGTCCTTAGCCCTAGGCCTGAAGTACTGAACTCCATCGGTCCTCTTAATCATCACCAAGCCATGCTGCTCGTCGAAATCCCAACTACGAATGTGACCCGAGTATTCGCCTTTAGTCGATAGGTATCTCTTCCTTTGCGTGTCATATGGAAGAACCCTAAACCATCGGCGAGCTGCCACACTAACTTCTTCGGGAACTCGTAGTGGGTTGAAGATTTCTTCAGGCATTTCAACGCCAAACACATAGCTTCTGAGAATATCGCTGTTTACAGGCAAGGACTCATACTCAATAGACTTCCCTTTCGCAGTTTCAATAAAACTGAACTTGCCAGCCAAGTCATCATCTGTACGCCAATCCTCAAACGTTTCCTCAACCACTTCTCCAGGCTCCAAAACTAATTCAGCAACAGCCTCTACAGGACCCTTATCTCCCCCTGTAGCTGCACCTGAGGACTCCCCCTCAACATGAGCCGGAGTCGCAGCTTCAGGAGCACGTGCACTCCTTGACTGCTCCCCCTGCTTTGATGCGTTGGGATCCTTGTCCTTATCAAGATCTTCTCTGATTTTCATAAGTTCATCCATTTTGCACTGAGCCTGGACCTGAAAATCAGAAGCCGAACTCTCCCCCTGAGCAGCAAGGAGTGATACGAGATCTGTCACGATCCCGATAAGCCGATCCGTAGTACTAACCAAGGTCTGTTGTCGAGCAGACGTCGAAGCCTCTTGAGCTATGAACTTACCCAACTGAAGACTCTGACCCTTGGATAGACGAAAAAGCTGAGCCATCTGTTGCTCTCGTTCTGCATCCCTTTTCTTCAAGAGATCAATTTCACTCTGCAGCCTAGAAAACTGAGTCTTGTGTTGAAACATGACCTTGGCTGCATCCTGAAACTGGTCACGAACAAACTCTTGAAAGTTCTGCTTTTTACCTGAACCGGATGGTCTCGAAGCAGAAACTGGAGAAGATCTAGGAGCAGGAGGTCTCGAACCAGACGACTAAGCCCTAGATGGCCTAGAATCTGAAGATGGTGTCATTGGAGGACGTGAAGAAGCTTTCTTCCGTCGACCTGATGGCGGATTTGAACAATAAGCAGTCCTTGGACCTGTCCTCCGTGTCTCTGGAGCTGGCAAATCAATAGGAGAACTAGGTTGCGCTGGCAGAGAGGAACTTCCTGATAAAGCAAACACATTGCCCGTACCCGTCTGAGATGATAAAGACTCAAATAGCGGTACTACAGGAATTGGAGAAGACATAATCGGCGTATCCGGTTGAGAAGAAGTAGTCACACTGGTAGCTTCCACAAAGGAAGGAAATGGAAGCGGGGAAGACAGTGTCGGAGGAGCTATAGACAACTCCACATTAAGAAGACCTCTTGAGTCGGATGGAGCAGAACTGGATGTAACTGAAACTGAGGCAACCATCGGACTAGAAGACTGAAGATCCGAAACAGCGACACGTTGTCGCTTATATTCCCTCAAAGGAACTGGGACACGAACCGTATCAAAGACAGGACGTTGACGGTCCGCATCATCATCATCATCAGAAGAGCTAAAAACAATGGAATCTAGATCACTTGCTTTGTCATTCCATCTATCTAGGCGAATACCCCACTCGAAAGAGGGACCGAGAGAAGCAACCTTTGCTCAAAATAACTCAAGCTTTCTACTTTCGGGAGGGCGAAGACAATTTTGGAGCTCTCTCAGAACTAAACTAAGATATTCTTTTTCGGATGGCATATCATCAAACAACTCATCCACAATAGCATCCTCCATAGGCCGTTTCCCTTTGTCAACAGTACGGGAGGACGGACATGCATCTAAAGCAGCATCAAGCTCTAAAATCACATCATCAGTTTCTACAGCAACCTCTGTTGCCAAAGACGTAGAAACTGGAACTTGAACAGACACAACTGCTTGAAGAGAAGTAACAATAACTGGTTCAGAAATCACAGGTACTTGAACAGGTTCAGGCTCCGGAATAACCGCCGGTGGTTGTTGAAGATCAACCTGAGGTTGAACAACCACGGGCTCTTGAGTATCTCCAACAAAGATGTGATCTATACCATCTCTAATGCTTAACCATTGCAAATCAGCTTCTGGATTGTAGTTGTCTTGAAGGATAGCACCACACAAGGGAGTCGGAACTGGACGTGCATTAGTTCTTTTGGACCCGTTAACCTTCGCACAATCCTTGAAGATACGATTAGCCATTGGTGTTAGAACGTACGCAAGCAAAGTTCCTTCGAATGAAAGATTCGGTAACAAATGTCGAAAGATAAGACAAAGGAATCGAGGATACAAAATCATCAATCGCTTATCATTTGCCTTCAGACCAACCTGCTGTTTGAGAGCTTGGAAAATCATTAGAGAAAAATTGTATGGCTGGTTGTAAGGTAATCCAATCATCCCAGACACAAGATCATTACTCATCGTATCAGTTCCCGATTTTCGTGGAGACAAACACTGCATCAACACATGAAAGAAGAATCGCCACTGCCCAAGAAACATTGCCTTGGAGATCTCCTTTTTATCAAAAGAATCAGCATAGCCGAAGGATTTAACTCCACGTTCCCGTATTTGACGCACATAGCACGTGCTACCATGATCTAAGTCACCAAAACGGAGAGCCGCACGAATAACCGCCTCCGTGATAACAATAGAACTCCCAGAAACAGTAGCCTCGATAGTATCATCAACAACCCGAGCCGTACGCCAAAAATCATCAATATACGCTTGCACTAGATGAATATTTTCTGAAATCGCGAAACCAATTCTTGAATTTCGAAGAAAACGAATAATATCGGTATATTCGGCTCCACCACGAACGTTTACATCTAGCAATGCAGTTTGATTATGACTTTTATGAAACTCACGAACCGGATGCGGTTGTTCGGCCATTTCTGTTCAAAACAAAACAAAAACGAAACACATGCATCAGTTTTAGAAGTCGAATAGATAAAGAAGCTAATCATTCAGTGTACACATAGTAAACATGAATATTCAACTTGCAAGAACGAGAATTGCTGTCACATAATTGAAAACACACAGCCAAGGTATATAAAAGTCACCCTCGAATAATTAAACACACAGTAAAAGAAAAACAGAGCATTTGTGGAACTGCAACATTCGGAACTGTGACTAGTGATGTTATTGTACAAGTTACTGTACAAACCTCGGAGATCAAAAATTTTAAGAAACTCGGACTTAACTTGTTTTAAGATGTGTGAAATTTAACAAACCTCGGAACCAAGTTTTACTGATTCAAACTGTTTAGATACTCGGAAAGGGGATTAACTGATTCAAATAAAATAAAAGAAAAAGAGAACCTCGGAACCAAAAAGAACCTCGGACCCTCTCTAATTTTAAAAACCTCGGACCCTGTTTGTTATAGAACCTCGGACAGATGGAAACCTCTCAAAACTCGGAGAGAAATTTAGTCCTCAGACAGAAAAGTATGTTTTAAAACTCGGGGCTGTTCGATGAACAGATGAAACTCGGAGTGATCAGTAACAGATGAAACTCGGACCAGTGAAAACAGAAACTCGGAGCAGTATTTGAACCTGTTTCTGTAAGAAACTCAGAAACTCAGAGGTATGAACCTCAGAACTCTGTACAGTAACCTCGGACACTCAGAGGTATGAACCTCGGATAAATATAACCCGTTTAAACTCGGAGAAACAAGAATAAAACCCAGTACTGTTACTAATAAACTCGGACCCAACTCAGACTGCACCTTTGTTTCAAACTGTTACTAATAAACTCGGAAACAACAGTTAACAATAGACAAACTCGGAACAGAGACCTCGGACCAGTTGAAACTCGGGGACATGCCACCGGTTAAAGTCTTGTCATCGAAACAAGTTTTCATCTCTCCGAACTTACGGAAGAGAAGAAAGCCCGAGTCTCAAAGATTTTAACACAATCAACTATGAACCCAACTTTCATGAGAGATCAAAAAGGGTAAAAATTCAAATTTTCTATCATCTTCTTCATACAACTAAGTTTCGCGCCAAGAACATCAAACAACACCCTTGCTAATCACATAAGAACAACCAACAATTTTCACATGAGCAAACACATTCAAACAAGATTTTCAACCTAAGAAAGTTCAAAAACATTCAAACAAGCAATTTCCTACAAGATTTATGACCCTAAACTTCAAGAACACCAAGTTCTTGAACCCAATCACAAAACCCCCAAATTTATCTACCAAACCCTAACTTCAAAATCATCACATGAAACCCACAATTTGTAAGAAAATACAGAGATTAAAGCCTAATTTTATCAAGAAACAAGAACATAAAGTTCAAATCAAGCCCTAAAAATCAAAGTTCTTACCAAAGGATGATACCATGGAGATGAAGAAGTTATGAGAGACATACCTTGAAGATGATTTGATGTTCTAATCTTTACACAACAAGAATCTTGCAAGATGAAAGTAGAAGAAGGAGGTGAAGAAGAAAGTGTAATGGGGTTTTGAAAGATGAATGAAACCTCAGAGGATTTTGGAAAGGAAGACTAGTGGAAGACTAAACAAAAATCGGACCCTATGTACATAAACTCGGTCCCGATTTTGAGATGAAACTCGGTCCCCCCCTTTTTTTTTTTTAATTTAACCCTTCTAATTTAGAAAAACGAACAAATCGAGATCGAAAAATCTTAACGCTTGAAAAACCGAATTTCTATCGACTTTCCCTCCCGATGAGATTACCCAACACTTAGATGAATCTCACACGACCGATTTTTCAAAGAAAACTTATTTTAAAACTTACCAAATTTGTGTTTAACACCTTATTAAAAATTTTTCACAACCCTAGAGAATTTCTAATGAGTTAACTCGCACATAGAAACAAGAAAGCAAAATCTTTTTGTGATTTTTCAATTTAAACTAAACTAAGGATTTAACCTAAGAACATATTTACACTAATTTTCCTTTTGTGAAGTCGCAGCAAAGGAATCATATCGGTTTTTCTGTCGGTATTCAACACAAAAACCATGGCATTTAGCTTTAATGTTTTAGAATAATGTTGACAGTTCAAGACGTTCAACGGTATTGTGGTCCACTTAAGTTTTAGCACGCTTTCGAACACTGTTTTCGAGATATGGAATTAAGTGTATTAAGCTGACATTAACTATGTTTACCCACCTCAGAATATACTCCCGTATCAAGGTATGCGCGAGAGATCATCTTACTGGTGAGTATACCATTTATCATCTGTTTTTGACGTATAAGCTTATGTGAGATACTCACTTATTTGGTTTTCAGATGCAAAGGGCACAGGAGCAAGTCATTTGTGATAAAATCACTTATTGACGATAGCCTTGACTCCCGCAAGATTTTGAGGGACATGTGATTGTTTATCACTTATTCGGGTCAGATGCATCATGTTTTGAAGATATTTACACGTATGTATGGTATCATGGAAGATCAAGACTTGCGTCCCCGTTATTTTCCGGTAAAAGAAGCAACCATGATACCCAGATGATAAACAGCATAAAGACCACGTATCTCAGAACCTCGGCAATCTATCAAATGAAATTACGGTACCAAGACCATATATCCGAGAGATGCGCCACACGAGTTACGCAGTTCATTATGTTTATATACCAAAAACAGGTTCTTATTTACGCGTAAAACCTACCGATGCAACGTATAATGAAGCTGTCACATTTAACAGTTAATCTCATATATATATAGCCATAGTCCTGCACCAGATACGACTAACCGATGTACTATCATTTCCCTTATATCTCAACACGACTTCATTTTAGATTTTTCACATGTTTTTGTATTTTTCTGAAATTTATCCTACAACTAAGTAAAATATTTTTGGAGTTTTTCAATTTTTCGAAAGCGGTAAGAACTATACAGAAAAGATAAAATAAAGTTTCTATGCGAGTTTGGAAATCATTTTACTCTGGGTTGATCATGCCAATCATTCGGACCAGATTTTCAAATCTAGCCCGATCGAATGTTTTCGTAAACAGGTCGGCAAGATTATCCAAGGTGTCTACCCTAACCACTTCTATCAACCCCTTCTCAGCACAGTCGCGAATAAAGTGATGCCTAACATCTATGTGCTTAGTGCGTGAGTGATTTACCGGATTGTTTGTTATGGAAATGGCAGAGTTATTATCAACAAGGATAGGAGTTCGAGTAAAATTCAAACCGTAGTCCCTCATTTGCTGCTGAATCCACAAGACCTGAGCACAACAGCTTGAAGCAGCAATGTACTCGGCCTCGCACGTGGATAGAGAAACGGCAACTTGCTTTTTGCATTGCCAAGAGACAAGACGGTTTCCAAGAAGTTGTGCGCCACCAGAGGTTGACTTTCTGTTCATCCGGCACCCTCCGAAATCTGCGTCAGCATACGCCATCAAATCCAGACCACCTTCAGCTGGATACCACAATCCAAGCTTAGGCGTTCCTTTCAGATATCTGAAAATACGCTTGACGGCTTTCAAGTGCGACTCCTTCGGAGTTGATTGGTACCTGGCACACAAACAAACAGAGAACATAATATCTGGTCGTGAAGCAGTAAGATACATCAATGAACCTATCATTGCTCGATATAGAGTCGGATCCACTTCAGGATCTTTCTCATTATCGAGTGAAAGCTTGAGATTTGTCGGTAGAGGCGTGTCATAAGGTAAGCTATCTTCCAATCCAAATCTTTTGAGAATCTCGTGGACATACTTTGTCTGATGCACGTACGTCCCGGTTTTTTCTTGACTCACTTGAAGACCTAGAAAGAATGATAACTCGCCCATCACGCTCATTTCAAACTTTGACTTCATCACCATCTCAAACTTACGACACAACTCTTCATTTGAAGAACCAAAAATTATGTCATCAACGTAAATTTGCACGATCAGAAAATCTCCCCCTTTCTTCAAAATGAACAGTGTGGAGTCGATTGCACCACGCGAGAACCCATGCTCCAAAAGATGCTTTGACAACGTCTCATACCAAGCTTGAGGAGCCTGATGGAGACCATAGAGAGCCTTGTCCAACAAATAGACCTTGTTGTCTAACCCTGGAGCTTCGAAACCTGGCGGTTGGGACACATACACAGTTTCATGCAATTTCCCGTAAAGGAAGGCGCTTTTCACATCCAACTGATAGACTTTGATACGCATGTGTGCAGCAAAGGCTAGAAACAAACGAATAGCTTCTAGTCTTGCCACCGGTGCATAAACTTCTGTATAATCAATCCCTTCTTCCTGATTGAAGCCTTGAACAACCAACCGTGCTTTGTTTCTGACAACGACACCCTTATCGTCCTTCTTGCACTTGAAAACCCATTTCGTGTTGATTGCATGTTGGCCTTTAGGAAGATCGACCAAATTCCACACCTTTAACTTGTCGAACTGAGCTAACTCCTCTTGCATAGCCTCACACCGAGAATTATCCTTCAGAGCCATTTGATAGTTCTTCGGCTCTATCTGAGAGATAAAACATTCATGCAGGCTAAGATTGTAGATTTCCTCTTTCTTGATAGCAGAGAACAGACATTGCATTTCTGAAATACTCCTTCGCGTTTGCACTCCCGCAGTTGGATTCCCAATAATATTATCAACAGGATGATGAATATTTGTTCTTGGAACTGGGATTGCCGGAGCTTGAAGATTGTTTCCCAAATTCGATTGAATCTCCCCCTCAGCATGTGCATTACTACTAGAAGCTCCACCATTACCAGAAGACGCATCAACATTTGGATATGCTGAAAAGTCAACGTATAGATCTCCACTTGTAGTTTAAGCAGCTGCATTGGGGATCTGCTCAGCAACAACATCATTTACGATCGAAGAATCAACGACTGGAACATTCGAAGACACATTAGTAGGAATACTTGCTCTCCAGCTCGCATCCACCTCATCTTGGTTCACAAGATGTGTGTATACAACCTCCGAATCTTCTTCTGAAACATCAGGAAGATCAAACGAATCAAATAATTTATCATAATCATAACCGCTTTTGGGACCGAATTCGGACGGTGGAGGATCAAAACTCAAAGGAGTTATGTCAAACACGATCTCCACTATTCGCTTCTTGATGTTATAAACGCGTTTGTTTGGAGTTCCATTGGCATAACCCAAAAAGAACCCAATTTCACCAATTTCCCCCATTTTCGGAGTATCTTTGGTGCGTTTGATAACACACTTAATCCCAAAAGGCTGAAAACCGGATAAGTTCGGTTTCCTGTTTTCAAGTAATTCATAACAAGTTTTATCTTCTCTTTTGATAGTAAGCACATGATTTAACACATAACATGCAGTGTTCACCGCCTCGGCCCAGAAGAAAATTGGCAATTTTGATTCAGAAAGCATAGTACGGGCCGCCTCAATTAGGGTACGATTCTTCCGTTCTGCAACTCCGTTCTGTTGAGGAACATATCGAGCGCTGAACTGATGAATGATTCCCATTTCCCGACATAACTCATCCATATACTGATTCTTAAACTCAGTGCCGTTGTCACTTCGGATTTTCTTAATAGGAAGTGAATAATTTTTCTCAAGTTGTTTGAATAAATCTCTTAAAATACCAGCGGTTTGATCCTTTGTTTTTAAGAAAAATACCCATGAGTAACGTGAGAAATCGTCGGTGACAACTAAGCAATAAGACATACCACCAATGCTAGCAACATGGATCGGGCCGAAAAGATCCATGTGAAGCAACTCAAGTGGTTTTTGGATTGAGTTAACTGTTTTCGGTTTATGAGGCTTTCGTTTGATTTTTCCTTTTTCACATGATTCACATTTGTTGTGCATATTGAAACTACGTAAAGGAACCCCCAACACTAAGTTGTTTTTCACTAAGTGGTTCATTTTTCGCAGATGCACGTGGCCCATTCTCCTATGCCAGAGATACGATTGATCTTCAGTCGCCTTTGAAAGTAGACAAGTCACTGGAGCAGATGAGTTAACCAACGGGCGCATGTCCATGACATAGGTGTTATTCACCCTTGGAGCCCTCATAACGATCCAATCTTCAGGAACAACAAATCCCGGACGCAAAACGAAGCAAGCTTTATCAGTGAACAGCATCGTGTACTTGTTATCACAGATTTGAGAAACCGACATCAAGTTATGCTTCAGTTCTTCAACGTAGTTCACTTTATGCAGCGTGATTTTTCCATTTGACACAGAGCCTTCACCGGTGATGTAACCACCCTTTTCACCGGCAAAATTCACATAACCACCACGAATTTGTTTGAAGTTGTTCAATAATTCTTTATTTCCTGTCATGTGTCTGGAACAGCCACTATCGATATACCAAATATAGATAGCCCTCTTCAGCTGCTCCTCAATGCCAGCCATGAATGCACAAGCCTCGTTTTCTACGGAATTTTCTTCCAACCTTTTAGCTTCTGCATCCGCAAATTGCTGCATTTCAGCTGTGGAGATGTTGAACTCAAAGCGTTCTCCTTTTTCTCCATCTTCTGTCTTGCTAGGCTTCTCAACAGTCTCTTCGATCGAAGGACTTTCATTCTCAGTAACATTCCCCGAATCCAACTCTTCCCCAAGAACTTCAGCTACAACTGCAAGCTCCTCAATGCTTGTCTCTTCAACAACCTCTTCATACACTTCTTCGTTCACAATTTCAGCTATAAAAGCTTGTGACACAATAGCTCCTGAGATGTCTTCCAAAGCACAACCCCAGTCATAAGGCTCAGTCACACTCTGTAAAGGTTGAGCCACCATAGCATTGTTTGTCGAAGATGTGGTATTTTCAGACCCACTTGAACGAGCACTTGAGTTAGAGGTAGCATTTGATGCATTGTATTGAGGTCTTGAGTTGTTTCCTCGGGAGTTGTTGTCTCTGTCAGATCTTTCCATCTTCGGCTTTCGACAATCACGTGCGAAATGCCCGTAGATCCCGCAGTTGTAACACTTTACCTTTGACATGTCGACCCCCATTCGAGTCTTTGTCTGACCTCCTATGAACTTCCTACCCGTCTTCAGCAGAAACTTCTTCGCTCTACGGACTAACAATGCCATATTGAGTTGTAGATCAAGTTCTTCCATCTCGTCTTGATCTATCTGATCGAAGTCTTCATCGAGACTTGACGGTTCAATGAGTTTTCCAAGACAGAAGTTCTCGTAGGCAGTCATGAAGGACGCCAACAGACTCATGTTTTCTTCAATCATCTTTAAACAGCTTACATCTATCTTAGGAATGTTCAGGCTTGTTCCTTGAGATTTCTGAGCTCCACTAGAAGAGTACATCCCTTGATTTGAATTGTTTGTTCCACCTGAACTGTCATTGTTGCTTATGAAGGCGTGTTCACTTGCAGGACCTTCATTTTCCGAATACAAAGCAACACCGACACCACCATTACTACCCTTATCCGTTGGTTTCGAAGCCTTATATAACTGAGGATCTTGGATCTTCTCGAAATCAGATGCTTGATCTTCCATATTCCAAGCGTAACCCCTCAGCTTCTGAACAGCTTCTTCCAATGTAAGCTCTTCGTAGAGAACACCCTCTCTGATCAAAGCGGTGTACATATTCCATTCTCTCGAAAGACAATTCAGAAACTTCTCAACCTTCTCGAATTCAGTGTAGATACCCCCTTTACTTCTATCAAGTTCGCTCAGCAGATGATAAAATCGATTCACTGTGTCATCAAAAGATTCATTCTTCAAAGCCTTGAACACAACGAATTGAGTCTTCAAACGTTCGAGACGTCGTTTCTTGTACATTTCGTTTCCTTCATATCGTTGGATCATACTATCCCACAATTCCTTTGAGCTATTTCTCTTACGGAACGTGTGAAGTATAGATTGTGTCATTGCCATCGTTATCATTGACATAGCTTTCTCTTCACAGTCATAAAACTTTTTCTGGTCGTCAGTAAGCGCCAAGTACGTATCAATCGTCAACGTACGTACTAGAGTAGCTCCACATCCTTTAACGATGCACAACCAGATTTTGATGTCTTTTGCTCGAACATATCTTTCGAAACGCTCCTTCCACTCAGGAAAATCAAGTTCGTTGATCAACAAAGGAGGTTTGTCGTTACTTCCTACCTCAGCATTGTGCTTGAGGTTTTGCACCATTGTAGTCAGATTGTTGTTTGCCATTTTTAGGAAACAACAGAGAACTTCCAAACAGTGAAGTGAGCTTTAATCAGAGTGTGAACCGGGATCACAGAAACCTGAAATACAACACAAACAAAAGAGCTCGGACACAACACTGTTAGAAAATTTAAACTCAGACACCCTAACTGATTGAAAAAGTCGGACACTAATATACTTACTAAACTCGGACTAGAGTATCTATAATGAACTCGGACTCAATCACAATAAAGTAACTCGGACTCAAAGCTTATCTAAAACTCGGACACTATTTATACTAAAATAATTCGAACCTAGAACAAGTGAAGAAACTCGGACGAGGAATTATCACTTATAACTCGGAGACTAATATAAGAATTAAACTCGGACTAAGACTTTAAAACAAAAACTCGGACTCAAATTTAATATATATCACATGAACTCGGACTCACTTACTCGGACTCTAAATAACATATATCATATAAACTCGGACTATATAATATCTAAAAAAACTCGGACTCAAGATAACACTCAAATAACTCGGACAAAAGATTTTTATGACAACCTCGGACACAATGACCAAAAGAAGATATAAATTCGGACTATAACTATATATTTATAAATGAAACAATAAATTCGGAGGTTTGTTTATGACAACCTCGGACAAAAAAGTCGGACCTACTAAGACTAAAATAAATAACTAAACTAACCTAAATAACTTAATAACTAACCTAAATAATTAAAAAGTTGGACAAAAGAGACAAATAATAAAAAAAAAAATCAGACTATTAGTTAATGTTACAAATTAACAAAAGTCAAAAATTCAGACAAAGGGACTAATAACTCGGACCTACTTGGACCTACATAAAGAAACTAAACTTGGACCTAAAATAAAGAAACTAAACTCTGACCTCAAATAAAGACACTAAACTCGGACCTAAAATAAAGACACTAAACTTGGACCTAAAATAAAGAAACTAAACTCGGACCTATATATTTTCTAGACAAACTCGGTCTCAAAAATAACTAAATAACTCAGACACAAAGTTGACTTAAAGACTCGGGCTATAATAACTAATAAAGGAAATTCGGACAAATAACAAGTAAAAACTCAGACTCTTAACAACTTAATAAGGAAAAACTCGGACCAGGAGAAAAGCTCAGACTGAATTAATTGAAACTCAGACAAGTTTCAAAACTCAGAAGGAACCAATCTTCGGAGTATCTCCCCAATGTGACTACACACTGGTTCAACAATACCCCGGAGACACAAACACAAAGTGTAAACCACGGACCAAGCTTCCAAAGATCAAAACTCAGAATCTTTATCTCCTTCAAGGCTCTGTATCTGTATGAACAAGAACAAAAACCCCTGTAAAACCCAGATGAAGAAAACACTAAAAACTCACTAACCTACTCAAAATCCATCATCCAAACACTAGAAATGAATGAAGAATCATGAATAACACACAAAAACTCACTAAAATCTCACTAAACCCTATCAAAGTAAGAACTAATCTCACCAAAACCTTCAAACTAAGAACACCTACAGTAGTATGAGCACACTGCTCTGATACCACTTGAAAGGCCTCCTAATCCAAGATCTCACTCAGCTAAAGCAACCAACAGGTGTGCGGAATCCACCTGATGATCAACCACTGTAGATGATAACAAGAATGCAAGGATTTGAGAGAGAAATCAAGAATACACAGAGTATTCTTGATGAAGATGAATGACGTCACTCACACAAAGCGCCGCCAGACAAAACACAATGATTAGGGCATAGAAATTCACACAGAAATCGTTACCTTGTCTATTCCATATTAAAGTATATATACAAGGTGAAACCCGGACTTTCAACACTAAGTAGAAAGCCCGGACAAAACATAAAGCACAAAGCCAACACAGAGTTTTTGCCACAAAACTCAGACAAAGTCTAATCTATACAAAACTCAGACAAAGCAAAAACTCTGACTAACAAAAACTCTTCCAAACCTTGGACAAGTTGTCCCTAGGAACTTCTTAGGGACAAACTCTCCCTAGGAACTTCTTAGGGACTAAGTTTAGACACTTGTTCAATAAAGACCCTAAATGTTGGAAGCCTTGCACTTGTTCAAAATCCGCTGTAAAGGTTGAGCCACCATAGCATTGTTTGTCGAAGATGTGGTATTTTCAGACCCACTTGAACGAGCACTTGAGTTAGAGGTAGCATTTGATGCATTGTATTGAGGTCTTGAGTTGTTTCCTCGGGATTTGTTGTCTCTGTCAGATCTTTCCATCTTCGGCTTTCGACAATCACGTGCGAAATGCCCGTAGATCCCGCAGTTGTAACACTTTACCTTTGACATGTCGACCCCCATTCGAGTCTTTGTCTGACCTCCTATGAACTTCCTACCCGTCTTCAGCAGAAACTTCTTCGCTCTACGGACTAACAATGCCATATTGAGTTGTAGATCAAGTTCTTCCATCTCGTCTTGATCTATCTGATCGAAGTCTTCATCGAGACTTGACGGTTCAATGAGTTTTCCAAGACAGAAGTTCTCGTAGGCAGTCATGAAGGACGCCAACAGACTCATGTTTTCTTCAATCATCTTTAAACAGCTTGCATCTATCTTAGGAATGTTCAGGCTTGTTCCTTGAGATTTCTGAGCTCCACTAGAAGAGTACATCCCTTGATTTGAATTGTTTGTTCCACCTGAACTGTCATTGTTGCTTATGAAGGCGTGTTCACTTGCAGGACCTTCATTTTCCGAATACAAAGCAACACCGACACCACCATTACTACCCTTATCCGTTGGTTTCGAAGCCTTATATAACTGAGGATCTTGGATCTTCTCGAAATCAGATGCTTGATCTTCCATATTCCAAGCGTAACCCCTCAGCTTCTGAACAGCTTCTTCCAATGTAAGCTCTTCGTAGAGAACACCCTCTCTGATCAAAGCGGTGTACATATTCCATTCTCTCGAAAGACAATTCAGAAACTTCTCAACCTTCTCGAATTCAGTGTAGATACCCCCTTTACTTCTATCAAGTTCGCTCAGCAGATGATAAAATCGATTCACTGTGTCATCAAAAGATTCATTCTTCAAAGCCTTGAACACAACGAATTGAGTCTTCAAACGTTCGAGACGTCGTTTCTTGTACATTTCGTTTCCTTCATATCGTTGGATCATACTATCCCACAATTCCTTTGAGCTATTTCTCTTACGGAACGTGTGAAGTATAGATTGTGTCATTGCCATCGTTATCATTGACATAGCTTTCTCTTCACAGTCATAAAACTTTTTCTGGTCGTCAGTAAGCGCCAAGTACGTATCAATCGTCAACGTACGTACTAGAGTAGCTCCACATCCTTTAACGATGCACAACCAGATTTTGATGTCTTTTGCTCGAACATATCTTTCGAAACGCTCCTTCCACTCAGGAAAATCAAGTTCGTTGATCAACAAAGGAGGTTTGTCGTTACTTCCTACCTCAGCATTGTGCTTGAGGTTTTGCACCATTGTAGTCAGATTGTTGTTTGCCATTTTTAGGAAACAACAGAGAACTTCCAAACAGTGAAGTGAGCTTTAATCAGAGTGTGAACCGGGATCACAGAAACCTGAAATACAACACAAACAAAAGAGCTCGGACACAACACTGTTAGAAAATTTAAACTCAGACACCCTAACTGATTGAAAAAGTCGGACACTAATATACTTACTAAACTCGGACTAGAGTATCTATAATGAACTCGGACTCAATCACAATAAAGTAACTCGGACTCAAAGCTTATCTAAAACTCGGACACTATTTATACTAAAATAATTCGAACCTAGAACAAGTGAAGAAACTCGGACGAGGAATTATCACTTATAACTCGGAGACTAATATAAGAATTAAACTCGGACTAAGACTTTAAAACAAAAACTCGGACTCAAATTTAATATATATCACATGAACTCGGACTCACTTACTCGGACTCTAAATAACATATATCATATAAACTCGGACTATATAATATCTAAAAAAACTCGGACTCAAGATAACACTCAAATAACTCGGACAAAAGATTTTTATGACAACCTCGGACACAATGACCAAAAGAAGATATAAATTCGGACTATAACTATATATTTATAAATGAAACAATAAATTCGGAGGTTTGTTTATGACAACCTCGGACAAAAAAGTCGGACCTACTAAGACTAAAATAAATAACTAAACTAACCTAAATAACTTAATAACTAACCTAAATAATTAAAAAGTTGGACAAAAGAGACAAATAATAAAAAAAAAAAATCAGACTATTAGTTAATGTTACAAATTAACAAAAGTCAAAAATTCAGACAAAGGGACTAATAACTCGGACCTACTTGGACCTACATAAAGAAACTAAACTTGGACCTAAAATAAAGAAACTAAACTCTGACCTCAAATAAAGACACTAAACTCGGACCTAAAATAAAGACACTAAACTTGGACCTAAAATAAAGAAACTAAACTCGGACCTATATATTTTCTAGACAAACTCGGTCTCAAAAATAACTAAATAACTCAGACACAAAGTTGACTTAAAGACTCGGGCTATAATAACTAATAAAGGAAATTCGGACAAATAACAAGTAAAAACTCAGACTCTTAACAACTTAATAAGGAAAAACTCGGACCAGGAGAAAAGCTCAGACTGAATTAATTGAAACTCAGACAAGTTTCAAAACTCAGAAGGAACCAATCTTCGGAGTATCTCCCCAATGTGACTACACACTGGTTCAACAATACCCCGGAGACACAAACACAAAGTGTAAACCACGGACCAAGCTTCCAAAGATCAAAACTCAGAATCTTTATCTCCTTCAAGGCTCTGTATCTGTATGAACAAGAACAAAAACCCCTGTAAAACCCAGATGAAGAAAACACTAAAAACTCACTAACCTACTCAAAATCCATCATCCAAACACTAGAAATGAATGAAGAATCATGAATAACACACAAAAACTCACTAAAATCTCACTAAACCCTATCAAAGTAAGAACTAATCTCACCAAAACCTTCAAACTAAGAACACCTACAGTAGTATGAGCACACTGCTCTGATACCACTTGAAAGGCCTCCTAATCCAAGATCTCACTCAGCTAAAGCAACCAACAGGTGTGCGGAATCCACCTGATGATCAACCACTGTAGATGATAACAAGAATGCAAGGATTTGAGAGAGAAATCAAGAATACACAGAGTATTCTTGATGAAGATGAATGACGTCACTCACACAAAGCGCCGCCAGACAAAACACAATGATTAGGGCATAGAAATTCACACAGAAATCGTTACCTTGTCTATTCCATATTAAAGTATATATACAAGGTGAAACCCGGACTTTCAACACTAAGTAGAAAGCCCGGACAAAACATAAAGCACAAAGCCAACACAGAGTTTTTGCCACAAAACTCAGACAAAGTCTAATCTATACAAAACTCAGACAAAGCAAAAACTCTGACTAACAAAAACTCTTCCAAACCTTGGACAAGTTGTCCCTAGGAACTTCTTAGGGACAAACTCTCCCTAGGAACTTCTTAGGGACTAAGTTTAGACACTTGTTCAATAAAGACCCTAAATGTTGGAAGCCTTGCACTTGTTCAAAATCCGCTGTAAAGGTTGAGCCACCATAGCATTGTTTGTCGAAGATGTGGTATTTTCAGACCCACTTGAACGAGCACTTGAGTTAGAGGTAGCATTTGATGCATTGTATTGAGGTCTTGAGTTGTTTCCTCGGGATTTGTTGTCTCTGTCAGATCTTTCCATCTTCGGCTTTCGACAATCACGTGCGAAATGCCCGTAGATCCCGCAGTTGTAACACTTTACCTTTGACATGTCGACCCCCATTCGAGTCTTTGTCTGACCTCCTATGAACTTCCTACCCGTCTTCAGCAGAAACTTCTTCGCTCTACGGACTAACAATGCCATATTGAGTTGTAGATCAAGTTCTTCCATCTCGTCTTGATCTATCTGATCGAAGTCTTCATCGAGACTTGACGGTTCAATGAGTTTTCCAAGACAGAAGTTCTCGTAGGCAGTCATGAAGGACGCCAACAGACTCATGTTTTCTTCAATCATCTTTAAACAGCTTGCATCTATCTTAGGAATGTTCAGGCTTGTTCCTTGAGATTTCTGAGCTCCACTAGAAGAGTACATCCCTTGATTTGAATTGTTTGTTCCACCTGAACTGTCATTGTTGCTTATGAAGGCGTGTTCACTTGCAGGACCTTCATTTTCCGAATACAAAGCAACACCGACACCACCATTACTACCCTTATCCGTTGGTTTCGAAGCCTTATATAACTGAGGATCTTGGATCTTCTCGAAATCAGATGCTTGATCTTCCATATTCCAAGCGTAACCCCTCAGCTTCTGAACAGCTTCTTCCAATGTAAGCTCTTCGTAGAGAACACCCTCTCTGATCAAAGCGGTGTACATATTCCATTCTCTCGAAAGACAATTCAGAAACTTCTCAACCTTCTCGAATTCAGTGTAGATACCCCCTTTACTTCTATCAAGTTCGCTCAGCAGATGATAAAATCGATTCACTGTGTCATCAAAAGATTCATTCTTCAAAGCCTTGAACACAACGAATTGAGTCTTCAAACGTTCGAGACGTCGTTTCTTGTACATTTCGTTTCCTTCATATCGTTGGATCATACTATCCCACAATTCCTTTGAGCTATTTCTCTTACGGAACGTGTGAAGTATAGATTGTGTCATTGCCATCGTTATCATTGACATAGCTTTCTCTTCACAGTCATAAAACTTTTTCTGGTCGTCAGTAAGCGCCAAGTACGTATCAATCGTCAACGTACGTACTAGAGTAGCTCCACATCCTTTAACGATGCACAACCAGATTTTGATGTCTTTTGCTCGAACATATCTTTCGAAACGCTCCTTCCACTCAGGAAAATCAAGTTCGTTGATCAACAAAGGAGGTTTGTCGTTACTTCCTACCTCAGCATTGTGCTTGAGGTTTTGCACCATTGTAGTCAGATTGTTGTTTGCCATTTTTAGGAAACAACAGAGAACTTCCAAACAGTGAAGTGAGCTTTAATCAGAGTGT
The DNA here is from genome assembly GCF_002127325.2 of Helianthus annuus. Taxonomy (NCBI): domain Eukaryota; kingdom Viridiplantae; phylum Streptophyta; class Magnoliopsida; order Asterales; family Asteraceae; genus Helianthus; species Helianthus annuus. The sequence goes on from NC_035446.2 coordinate 26,563,480, forward strand.
GAACCGGGATCACAGAAACCTGAAATACAACACAAACAAAAGAGCTCGGACACAACACTGTTAGAAAATTTAAACTCAGACACCCTAACTGATTGAAAAAGTCGGACACTAATATACTTACTAAACTCGGACTAGAGTATCTATAATGAACTCGGACTCAATCACAATAAAGTAACTCGGACTCAAAGCTTATCTAAAACTCGGACACTATTTATACTAAAATAATTCGAACCTAGAACAAGTGAAGAAACTCGGACGAGGAATTATCACTTATAACTCGGAGACTAATATAAGAATTAAACTCGGACTAAGACTTTAAAACAAAAACTCGGACTCAAATTTAATATATATCACATGAACTCGGACTCACTTACTCGGACTCTAAATAACATATATCATATAAACTCGGACTATATAATATCTAAAAAAACTCGGACTCAAGATAACACTCAAATAACTCGGACAAAAGATTTTTATGACAACCTCGGACACAATGACCAAAAGAAGATATAAATTCGGACTATAACTATATATTTATAAATGAAACAATAAATTCGGAGGTTTGTTTATGACAACCTCGGACAAAAAAGTCGGACCTACTAAGACTAAAATAAATAACTAAACTAACCTAAATAACTTAATAACTAACCTAAATAATTAAAAAGTTGGACAAAAGAGACAAATAATAAAAAAAAAAAATCAGACTATTAGTTAATGTTACAAATTAACAAAAGTCAAAAATTCAGACAAAGGGACTAATAACTCGGACCTACTTGGACCTACATAAAGAAACTAAACTTGGACCTAAAATAAAGAAACTAAACTCTGACCTCAAATAAAGACACTAAACTCGGACCTAAAATAAAGACACTAAACTTGGACCTAAAATAAAGAAACTAAACTCGGACCTATATATTTTCTAGACAAACTCGGTCTCAAAAATAACTAAATAACTCAGACACAAAGTTGACTTAAAGACTCGGGCTATAATAACTAATAAAGGAAATTCGGACAAATAACAAGTAAAAACTCAGACTCTTAACAACTTAATAAGGAAAAACTCGGACCAGGAGAAAAGCTCAGACTGAATTAATTGAAACTCAGACAAGTTTCAAAACTCAGAAGGAACCAATCTTCGGAGTATCTCCCCAATGTGACTACACACTGGTTCAACAATACCCCGGAGACACAAACACAAAGTGTAAACCACGGACCAAGCTTCCAAAGATCAAAACTCAGAATCTTTATCTCCTTCAAGGCTCTGTATCTGTATGAACAAGAACAAAAACCCCTGTAAAACCCAGATGAAGAAAACACTAAAAACTCACTAACCTACTCAAAATCCATCATCCAAACACTAGAAATGAATGAAGAATCATGAATAACACACAAAAACTCACTAAAATCTCACTAAACCCTATCAAAGTAAGAACTAATCTCACCAAAACCTTCAAACTAAGAACACCTACAGTAGTATGAGCACACTGCTCTGATACCACTTGAAAGGCCTCCTAATCCAAGATCTCACTCAGCTAAAGCAACCAACAGGTGTGCGGAATCCACCTGATGATCAACCACTGTAGATGATAACAAGAATGCAAGGATTTGAGAGAGAAATCAAGAATACACAGAGTATTCTTGATGAAGATGAATGACGTCACTCACACAAAGCGCCGCCAGACAAAACACAATGATTAGGGCATAGAAATTCACACAGAAATCGTTACCTTGTCTATTCCATATTAAAGTATATATACAAGGTGAAACCCGGACTTTCAACACTAAGTAGAAAGCCCGGACAAAACATAAAGCACAAAGCCAACACAGAGTTTTTGCCACAAAACTCAGATAAAGTCTAATCTATACAAAACTCAGACAAAGCAAAAACTCTGACTAACAAAAACTCTTCCAAACCTTGGACAAGTTGTCCCTAGGAACTTCTTAGGGACAAACTCTCCCTAGGAACTTCTTAGGGACTAAGTTTAGACACTTGTTCAATAAAGACCCTAAATGTTGGAAGCCTTGCACTTATCACCCAAAAGTGCATTAACAAGAGAAAAAATAATAAGATGAAGAACTTCGAGGATATGGGGATAATTCATTTTCGACTTTGGTAGTTTTATTACAATCAAAATCCTCGTGAAATTGTTTACACGAGACAACCACTAACTTAGTGGTGCGGGGAATACTACCAACGTTTAAATAAATAAACTAATTATGACAGCAACACCTAGATGGATTTCCTCCTCAATCACTAAATGGGATGTAATCTACCATTGGCGTTGCGAATTAGTATGGAGGTGTAGGATTAGGAGCAAAAATGATAACGAAAGAAAAAGGAGAGGAGAAGAATCATTACAATTTCTTAGGCATGCTGGAGCAAGAGCTGTATACCCAAACATTCGGTTAGGACATTTCATCGTTGTAATGTTTTTGAATAACTCTTGAATTTTTATGATATATGTAAAATTAAAGAAAATTCTCTTTCCATAGGATGGAACAACTATCATGAAAAGAAATGCCAACAACAAAAATGTTAAGAGAAGAGAATACTTCAATGTGAATGCCATTAGAGTGAAATTGAGTGATAATAATTTTTATATTAAGATCGAAAAATGATACTTTATGTGGCTACACGAGTAAGGTTCCTTACATATATAACCATATACATTAAATACATCAGATATCAACATCAATATATCCCCTAAATTGCATTATTAATGTGGATTCTCTGCTTAAAAAATTTAACACAATATTTCACAAACAAGATCTCTTCTGATCAGTAGTGAAGCTTGAGATTTCCGATCGGGGGGGGTCGAAAACGTATATACCTAAAAAAAATTATAAAACAGGGGGTCGAAAACGTATATACGTAAAAAAATCTATACGAAAACTACATACCGGGCACTACTAAGAGAAAATTTCGGGTCACCCCCCCTGCGTCCCCCACAAGGTTGCGCCCTTGGTTCTGATAAGAAGACAACGTATTTTAACGTTGTATTCGACATTATTGTGTCCCCACACAGCACCCTACAGCACCCTGATGTTAAAAGGTGACAACTAATAAATGGTAACTTCATTAATAATAGTAAACAATAACTTCATGAGCTTAAAAATCTGAAACATGTTGAGAACAAGGAAGTGTTGCACAACTAGCTGATTATCTCGTGAGTGGGAGAACTTAAATATGATATGTTGGATCAGTTCTGTTTAAACATAATGGAAAACATGAAAACATACCTGTCACCGCAGACTGATGATGGTGATTATGAAAACCGAAAAGGGTATCGGCTATGGAGATGGAGGTCGAATGTGATGTTATGCTTATAGGGTATCGCTAATTGTGTAACTGTCTAACCCTTTAATCTCCATATAAGTCTCCTTATATAAGCACCCAGGAGGAAACCTAATTAGTTAATAAGGGTAATATGGTCCATCAACAATTACCAACTAATTATCTTAATAGGTTGTTATATATTTAAATCTATATTATGTAAATGATTAAAATGGCTATAGATTAAATATTAATACATAATATATTTAATCTTACATTCTCCCACTTAGCCGAGTAATCATTTACTATGAGTATTAGATAAGTCTGATCAGGAGTTAACACTCATTTTAGCCTTAAACAAGTACTATAGCAGAGAAATACAGCCATTGAATCATTATGCGACTCAGGACCCCCATTAATCATACTATAGCCTTAATTTAAAACCTAATCGTCATGATCAAAATACGCATAAGCCCTTTGTTTGATTTGTAACTTTATTTGTCTATATGCCATTATACCGGTTGAACATATTCTAAGAGACATACAAAATCAAACTGAGGAAATTTCATTAACATAAAACGTAAGCTAGTACAATATGCTAAACAAGGTCTTTACTAAATCCCGTATTCCGAACATGTTCTTCGTAAACCTTAGGAGGGAGACCTTTAGTCATCGGATCCGCAAGCATATCTTTAGTACTAATATACTCGATACAAAGATTATTTTCCTCAATTCGTTCACGTACGAACAGATATTTTGTATCGAGATATAAACCAGCTCCAGTCGAACTGTTACTGTTCGAGAAACTAACGGCAGCTGAATTATCACAGTAAAGCTTCAATGGTCTAGAAATGGAATTAACGACTTTGAGTCCAGTGATCAGATTTCTAAGCAACATTCCATGACAGGTTGCGTTATAAACAACAATGTACTCTGCCATCATTGTGGAAGTTGTGGTCAACTCTTGTTTATGACTCTTCCATGAGATAGGCCGCCTGCTAACATAAAGATATAGCCCGAAGTGCATTTCTTATCATCTTTGCATTTGGCAAAGTCAGAATCAGAATAGCCCACCACTTCTAAATGATCACTTCTTCTATAAGTCAGTTTATAGTCTTTCGTCCCTTGCAGATATCAAGTACCTTCTTAGCTGCTTTCCAGTGATCTAGGCCAGGATTAGTCTGATAACGGCCTAGCATTCCAGCAATATAAGCGATATCTGGGCGAGTACAGACTTGAGCATACATCAAGCTCCCGACTACTGACGCATAAGGTATCTGGCTCATTTGCTCCTTCTCAACCTCTGTTGTTGGACACTGGAATGAACCGAAAACATCTCTTTTAACTACTGGAGCGACGGAGGGTTTGCACTGTTGCATGTTGTAACGTGTAAGGACACGATCTATGTAAGCCCTTTGGGACAATCCTAAGATCCCTTTGTGTCTATTTCGGTGAATTTCGATGACATTGACGTAAGAAGCATCTCCGAGATCCTTCATGTCGAAGTTATGCGAGAGTAATTGCTTCGACTCATGCAACATGTCTAAACTATTACTTGCCAATAGAATATCATCTACGTAAAGGACAAGTATAGTAAAGTTGCTCCCGCTCATCTTGAGGTAGGTGCATTGATCCACTTGATTCTTCATAAAACGTTGATTCTTCATGACTTCATCAAACTTGAGGTACCACTGACGTGATGCTTGTTTTAAACCGTAAATGGATTTCTTCAACTTACAGACTAAATGCTCCTGACCTTCAGGTTTAAAGCCTTCAGGTTGCTTCATATAAACATCTTCGTCCAAGTCTCCGTTGAGGAAAGCGGTTTTAACGTCCATCTGATGCAGCTCTAAATCGAAATGAGCTACTAGGGCCATGACGATCCTTAATGAATCTTTACGAGAGACAGGTGAAAACGTCTCTTGATAATCAATTCCCTCCTTCTGAGTGTAGCCCTTTGCAACCAATCTCACTTTATGGCGTTCAACGTTCCCATTCGGATCCAGTTTTGTTTTGAACACCCATTTACATCCTACGGGTTTGACACTGTTGGGTAATTCTACCAAATCCCAAACGTCATTTTTCTTCATGGATTCAAGCTCATCAATCATTGCTTTATTCCATTCAGAAGACTGATCACTGCTTATGGCTTCATTGTAAGAGATAGGATGATTTAGCTTTCCGGGATCCATTTCAGTCAGGTAGGTAACATAATCATCCCAATTAGTAGGCCTTCTTTGCCTAGATGACCTCCTGAGTGGATTATCGGGTTCAGCGTTGTCTTGGTTTTGAGCATTTGATGTGCCTTCGTCATGAGGTATAATGGGTTCTGATTGTGGAGGTGAATTTGGAGTTGGTGCAGTAGCTTCAGGTACAGTAGTTGCATTGGGTACAAGAGGAGTAATCGGAGTAATGGCAAGCGACGAATCTCTCCCCCCTGCGTCTTGTACTTCTTGCAATTCTTCGTAAGGGTTGGTACTGCTCCCACTGACCTTGACATCCTCCAGGAACGCAGCACGCTTGGTTTCAACAATACGGGTGACATGGGGAGGACAATAGAAATGATAACCCTTTGAGTTCTTAGGATACCCGATAAAGAAACAGGTAACTATTTTAGGGTCAAGTTTCCTTAGGAAAGGATTGTAAAGTTTTGCTTCAGCAATGCAGCCCCAGACTTTCATATATTTAAGACTCGGTTTCCTTTCCTGTCCAAAGTTCATAAGGAGTTTTAGGGACACACTTAGAAGGAACTCTATTGAGTATATGAACAGCTGCTTTTAACGCTTCAGTCCAGAGGAATAATGGTAAATTAGTGTTGGCTAACATATTGCGCATCATGTTCATAAGGGTACGGTTTCTTCTTTCAGCGACACCGTTCTGCTGAGGTGTACCAGGCATGGTGTATTGGTTCACAATCCCCTGGCCCTTACAAAACTCATAAAATGGACCAGGAGCTTGACCCACATCAGTATGTCTTCCATAATATTCACCGCCTCTATCTGATCCCACAACTTTAATCTGACGATCTAATTGCTTTTCAACTTCAGCCTTATAATCTTTAAAAGTTATAAGAGATTCAGATTTCTCCTTGATAAGATACAAGTACATGTAACGAGAATAGTCATCAATGAAAGTGATAAATGAAGTATGTCCTGTTATGCCAACAATTTGGTAAGGACCACTAACGTCAGTATGAATGAGTTCTAATAAATTAGAGCTCCTAGTGGCACCTTTCTTATTCGCTAATGTCATTTTACCTTTAAGACATTTGACACATGTTCCAAAATCAGAGAAATCAAGAGGAGGTAAGACTTCATCCTTTACGAGACGATTAATCGTTCTCTTGAGATGTGGCCTAAACGTTGATGCCACAACATGGATGAAGTTTCTAAGTCTCGTTTCTCTTTGTCTTTGTGAGTTATCCATTAATGTTATATGACAACAAAGATTTGGAAAAGCCATCATCTAGTTCTAATCTATAGAGACCACCATCCAGAACACCAGTACCATAAAGAACAGAATCATAGAGGATAGAGAGTTTGCGATGACCATGGGAAACAATAAAACCGTCCATGTCTAACTTTGGTCCTGATACAAGGTTCCGAGTTACCTCAGGAACATACAAGGTATTATAAAGTTTAATACATAAACCAGTTTTCATAACTAATTGTAATGTTCCAATGGTCGTCACTTCTAATTCTCGATCATCCCCAACCTTAAGCGTTCTTTGGTTTCTTTCCAGCTTCCGGCTTGAAAGGAATCCCTGAGTTGAATTAGTAACATGAACCATAGAACCAGAATCAAACCACCAAGAATTAGCAGGAACACTTAAATTATAGGACTTAAGTATCATAAAATAATCGTTACCTTTCTTAGCCAGCCACTCCTTAAAATCAGGGCATTCCTTCTGCATGTGTCCTGTCTTTTTATAGAACTTGCAGTGGATACTGCCTAAGGAGTTCTTAGAGCTAGAAGGTGCACTTGTATTAGGATTAGGCCTTTGGACTTTTGAAGCATCCTTCCTCTAATGATTGTTCTTCCTTTTCTTAGAGTTGGAGGTGGTGAAGTTAGCAACATTGGTAGTGCGATCCATCCTCATACGTTCTTCCTCCTGTACCCACATGACGACCAGCTCACTCATCGTCCATTTGTCCTTATGAGTGTTGTAATTGATCTTGAATGCTTCAAAGGATGAAGGAAGCGAAGTGATGATTAAATGAACGAGGAAACCATCACTGATTTCCATTTCCAGCCCCTTCAGCTTATTGGCCATGTCATTCATCATCATGATGTGCTCGCGAATGCCGCTCCTCCCATCATACTTAGTCGTCACCAGCTTGAGAATAAGAGTACTAGCGTGTGCTTTAGACGTCCCCTTGAACTGCGCCTCCACATGTTCCAAGTAGGTTTTAGCATTTTCAGAATCAGGAATAGCTCCCCTAATCGCATTGCTTATGGACTGCTTCATAAACATGAGAGACATGCGGTTACACCTAGTCCACTTTTCATGAGTTAACTGCTCAGCAGCAGTACTTTGAGTGGTAAGGTCCGCTGGCTTATTCTCTCTTAGAGCATAATCAAAATCCAGCAATCCAAGTGTAAGCATGAGAGCATCCTTTCATGCAGCAAAGTTATCACCAGTCAAAGGTGGAATCCCGCAATTGGGCGCTGATAGTGAAAATAAGATGAGCAAGTTATGATACTAAGGAAGAAGTCCTAATGTGATCTAAGGGCACGTTAAACTAAGGCAGGCATAAATAATGACCATTTTACATTATGAAGCTGTGATATTGTCTATTACTAACATCAAAATAATAGACTTAGTTAAAAAAATCTACTTAAACGAACACAAATTAGCTTTGGCCAGAAGTGTAATCATTTAAGCATATGTGCAAAGTGGTTGCAACAAATCAGCTTTGGCCAGAAATTGAGACAATCACTTTAGTTATGCACTTGTTGAGTATGCCATCTATGAAGGAATTAAATCAGCTTTGGCCAGATATTAAGACATTCATGTTTATGATGCACACTCAGCATAGCTGTCGTAATACTTGAATGATAAGTAGATGTATCAAATCAGCTTTGGCCAGAAATGATACATCAGAAGCTCATTCAAGTTAAGCCATTTTGGTTTTGTAAAGCATTATCTGATTCTGATTAATTAACTGAGTAATTACAAAACCAATTATTTAATAGCAAACCACCTGTTAGCGCGGATCGAGTCAGGTCTCGACTGAGTTATGAGACTTAGTTCACATTAAATAGCCTAAAATAATGAGGTTTCGAGTCAGGTCTCGACTGAGTTATGAGATCTCGAGTCAGTTATGAGGTCTCGAGTCGCAACCTTTGTCTCGAGTCAGAACCATGGTCTCGACTACTGTATTTTATGAGATCTCGAGTCATAATGAGGTCTCGAGTTGCAACCACAGTCTCGAGTCGCAACCTTTGTCTCGAGTTGTGAAGATTTAAGCCCTTAGTCGAAACCTCGGTGGTCTCGAGTCGAAACCTTATGGTCTCGAGTCGAGACCTTTGTCTCGAGTTGTAAAGTTTTGAGAGCACTTATGATTTCGAGTCGAGACCTTGAGGTCTCGAGTCGAGATCTTGGTCTCGAGTCGAAACTTGATGGTCTCGAGTCCACTGTAAACGGCAGTATTGTGATAATAACTAAAATTCGAAATCTTAGGGATTCTGAGATATGGTTTCCTATTCTAATGCTGATCTGATTTTATCAAATATTTTGAAAAATTGTAATCTGTTTATCTAATAACAGTTTTCGAAAATCTTTAGAGGACAAAATCAGATAAAAAACAGGAAAACACTCAATAATCCAAATCATATAGGAATTTTCGAATTTTATAAGAACATATGAACCCTAAAAAAATAAAACACAAATTATGGAACCCGAAACCTGAATTTTTAAGGTTTTTTAAAATAGATTTCGGTCATAAACATAATCCAGTTGATTTCGAATGAACACGTGATTAACCTTTTCCGAAAACAGTTATCTCGAGTGGACATATTTGACTCAAAACCGGCTGCTAGTTTATTAAGTTAAAAATTTCTGTTTTCATGATTTCAATCCCAGAATTAATGGATACGAAAACAGAACTGACTAATCAACATATGCTCTGATACCACATGTTGGATCAGTTCTGTTTAAACATAATGGAAAACATGAAAACATACCTGTCACCGCAGACAGTGCAGTGGAGAATCCAGTGAGAGAAGACGACATGGAGTTCGACATCTTTGTCAATGTGATTTGGTTCCTCCTTAGGGTGGTGACTGATGATGGTGATTATGGAAACCGAAAAGGGTATCGGCTATGGAGATGGAGGTCTAATGTGATGTTATGCTTATGGGGTATCGCTAATTGTGTAAGTGTCTAACCCCTTAACCTCCACATAAGTCTCCTTATATAAGCACCCAGGAGGAAACCTAATTAGTTAATAAGGGTAATATGGTCCATCAACAATTACCAACTAATTATCTTAATAGGTTGTTATATATTTAGATCTATATTATGTAAATGATTATAATGGCTATAGATTAAATATTAATACATAATATATTTAATCTTACATGATAATCCATTATAAGACAATATAATGCATTTGGGAAAATATATAATACATATGATCAAACTTCATATTTAATACATCTGATCACACTTTCTAAAAAGCATTATCTAGTAAATACATTCAGTTATTATTACATAATGTTACAAGATTACTCGAATATGAATTAAATTGTCATATTAGCAAACCAAAGAATAATGGAAGTAAAATGGCATTTAAGGATTCATTTCATACCCAACGAAGCATATTTGTTGTGACATCCCGTATTTTTGTAAGCATCTATATTCGTATACCATACCAACACTCATGACACATGTGCAACTTTGGATTGTGGAAAATTAACTTTTGATAAGTTAAGGGATCAATATTGTAATTGTTTGCAAAGACGCAAGTTCCAGGGACTTAAAGTGCAGATTATGTAAATACGTGCGTCAAGGCCGGCTCAACCTTTTTGGGGACCTAAAGCGAATTAAAAAATGGTGGCCCTGTTTGCAAAATAATTTTGTAACCTAACATTGATATTGGATATAAACAAATCTATTTTGATGATTTGTTTGTTTTCAAAATGGCTGAGATGTGTTCCTAGTATTAAACATAATCACATAAAATTCTGTGACAACCTTTAAATACATAAAATAAAATGTGATCATACCTTTTGTCCTTCCAAAAAGGATCTATAGAGCAGGATGAAGGATCAGATATGATGATCTAGAATGAGCGTTTATTAGCGAATTTTAAGAATTGGAGAGATCATGACAAAAGTGACCACATGGAGTGCTTCTTTCTATGAATCACCTAAAAGCAAGTTCCCTATCATCACACAAAGCAAAAGATTAGCAATTTTACACTTACTATTTACGATCATGCAATTTCCTACTGAAACAGACCATAATATGCCTATGTTTCCACACAATTTTGGCAATAAAAATGATATTATCTAATTTCTGTGGGAGTTGTTTCGTCTTTCAAATATCTTCCTTCTTTAAATGTTCTTGCGGTATTCCGAGTATATGATATATTGGGGAAAAAATTAAAATTCCATTAAAATAAAATCAAACACATATAATGCATTTCATGCTTTGGGAACTGAAATAAAGAACATACCATTTATAAACTATAAATCACGGAGACTGCAGTATTGTCTGTATCATCTGTTACATACCACATCAAGAATTGTAGATTGGAAAACCAAATAGCAGTAATGAAACTCGAAAGAAAGATCATTACCTTTGATCAGATGTGCATGTTACACAAAAAAGGTATGCGCTTGATGACTATTAATATTTCCCAATCGATTCTCGACTTCCAATTTCCTTCCCACATTTATTTTGAGAACTAATTTTGTATCCATTCCCTCCTCCAAAGTCCAGACTCCAAGACCCAAATCACAAATCCCCATTCCCAGACCCCTACAACAAGACCAAATATGAGGCCCTTGACATGTGGTGGCCCAAAGCTAGGGCTTTAGTTCACTCCCTCTAAGGCGGCCGTGCGTCACCGACCAAAATATCCACCTTTATGGTCTGTAAGGCCACATGCAATTCACTATCTTGTTAACCCAGAAACCAGGCGCCAACTCCGCATAGTTTTGGGCTTACAGACCGGAAGGGGATCCAGGTTAGGGTTCGTAGTCGACCTATAGTAGCTCTACAACGTGGAATCTGCCGATGCGAATGGTGGCAAGATCTCACCTTGCCACAGCTCCAAGACGCGTGTTAACACGTGTTCAAAAAATCATTGAAGTTGAATTCAAATAGAATAAAAGAAAAACCTATCATATTTATAATTTTGAATTGGGATTCTTTGAAGTTGGATTCAAGTAGGATAAAAAACACTTGAATTAGAAATTATGAATTCCTGTAGGTGCAATTCAAAAAATCAAAAGTAACGTAATTCTATTGGTTAACTGAGATTTTAGTTTGAATACTAGCCAACACAATTCGATTATTTTATGTCCGAATTAAAAACTTGTAATTAGAATTCGGTTCACTGAGTTTTCTAAATCTGGGCCATTTCAACCATTAGAACCCATTCTAGCTTTTGCAAGTAGAGATGGTGATATTATCTGATAATGACCATTATTTCTAAACTAGTTTTTGTTTTAAATAATCTAAACTGGTATTATTTACTTGAGAGTTTTATGGCTTTTTTTTCTAGTAAAACATTATTTCTAATGTTGTGGTTTATATCTCCATATATTGTGTTACACTCAAGTGATATAATGTGATTTCAGTGTTGAAATCAGATCATTTGTGTGGAAATCTTAAATGGATATAATTGTCGATATTAAGAAATTATTTATTTGAGGGCATCAAAATGAGAGGGTTTTGTATTATTAAAAAATTCAGAATAGAACTAGACGCGTTTTTGATATCGGTTTCGGATTATTTGCTCCTTTGAAGTTGGATTCGAATAGGATTAAAAAGCGATTATATTAAAAAAAAATCACAAGTATTCATATTGGATTCCCGAACCGAATTTTATTCAAATAGTTGCTAACCGGTGTCGAATATTTTAAATACCAATTAAATTAAAATTCGGATCATTAAGTTCCCTAAATCTAAGTCATTTCAACAATGAGGACCCGTACTAGCTTATATGGCTAGAGATCCGGATATAATCTTATAATGATATAATCTTATAATGATAACCCGTAGCAAAGGCAACCTCCCTTAAAATTAATTTTGGTTTCAAATAATCTTAACTAGTATTTTTTTAACATTTTCTTGCACTTTTATACAACATTATTCCTACTATAGTGGTCAAACCGAATAATAAGGAATCCCTTTGAGGCAGTTTTGTAATATTTGTTTTTGTGGCACTTTTTTTTACATTTTTATTGCACTATTGTAATATTTGTTTTTATGATAAACTGCTCATCTTTGCCAACAATTTTTCTTTAACCTTTTCCGCTAATGATAAAGTTTAGCACGTAAAAATCATATAAGACGAATAAAATCAGGAAGCAATACCACGAGTAGAGAAAAAATAATAAGATGAACGAGGATATAGGGATAATTCATTTTCAACTTTGGTAGTTTTATTAAAATCAAAATCCTCGTGAAATTGTTTACACGAGACAACCACTAACTTAGAGGTGCGGGGAGTACTACCAACGTTTAAATAAATAAACTAATTATGACAGCAACACCTAGATGGATTTCCTATGCAAGAACCGGTTCCAAAGTGTAGTCTTTGGCAAAGAGTTAAGCAATCCTCCTTTATTGCATTACAATCTCCTAGACATGCTGGACCAGGAGCTGTATAGAAAAACATTTTATTAGTACCTATAAAAATTCTTAAATGTATGGAAAGCTAAAGAGAAATCTCATACCATAACATGGAACAAAAGTCATGAAAAGTAATGCCAACATCAAAAATGTCAACACAAGAAAGTGTTTTGATGTGACAGCCATTAGTTTGATGTTTGATATTGCTTAATGTTGTTTTTCTACGAAGAATGAACAGATGATGGATGTTCTGGTTGGAATAGTTCTTATATAGCCGTACATGTATATATACATTAAACACATTTGATATTATCATTAATATATCACTTGAATTGTACTATTAGTTCTATCATTTTAATTGTACAATTATTTAATGCAGATTCTTTACCTAAAATAACACAATATTACATCAACAACCGGTGTTGTAATATTGAATTTGGCGTTATGATATGTCCACATTATTACACTCTAACCCGAAAACGTGACACTTTTAATGAAATTAGAATTTAATTACTAATAAAGCAATCATTGTTTACATGAATAAACAATAGGTCTGTTAATACTAATAAACCAATTACTTCATCGTATAATTATAACTAATCACACAACATAACCACAAATCAATAGAGTTTACAGCGAGGAAGGTTAAACATTTATCTTAAATGTCTATTTACCACTGTTCACACTCTTTAACATAGCACGAGTGAAGCAATTGCCTACTCACTAGATGAACAAAACTAAAAATGATCGAAGATAAGATAAGATAAGATAATATAATGCAATTAATGAAAATATGTAATACATGGATTGGAACTGAATTAAAGCAGTATTTTGAAAACACATTTACTTTTATTTGTATATTTAAAAAGCTATTTAGTTGTCAAATAATATTGTTATAAGATAACTTAAATTTGTAATCCAGATGTCATATTAACATGACCAAGTTACACAAATCAACTTTTATGTATACCCGAAGATGCACCTTATACCTTTAAGTTTGAAAAGCGGTAGATCAATGTTTAACTTTATTATTATTTTTTTTTGTTTGCAAGTATCAAGCTTTTGCATAAACTTGGTTCGATTTCTTAGATAAGTCACATCACATGTAAAATGTTAAGGTATTTTGGTCTTTTTCCAGCCCATTTATTTAGTAGTTCCTTTTTTAAATAAACACACATTTTCTAAATACAGAAAAAAAACTAAAGAGAGAGAGAGAGAGAGAGAGAGAAGGTTAAAGAGATGGAGGATGGTTGTGAGTATTAGCAGTGACGGTGGTTGTGGTTTCAACAATGATGATGGGTAGAGATGTTCCACGCGACCAACACAGATAGTGATAGTGATGGGGATGGTGTTGTCCCTGTACGGACAGTGACGACGGGGTGACTATGGTCAACGGAGATGAACAACGACTAGGATTTCATACTTAACCCCCGATAACGCCTCCAATAACCACACTTAGTGACAGTCACATGCTTGGATGTACAACGACGGTAAATGTTTATGGTTTAAATGTTGGGTACAGTGGTGGTAAACGATGACGGTGGTAGTCGTTTTGGGGACAAGAGGATTTTTAGTGATGGTTATGGTGGTGTTGGTGACTATATAGTGGTTGCTAGCGGCAGAGAACCCTCCGGGCAGCAGTCCGTGGTGTTTACATGGTAGTTGAAGGTGGTGCTTGATGGTGTCGTGGTGGTAGGTTTTCAGAGGTGAAGGTATGGTGCTAATGGTTTGGCGGAATGGTGTTCGATGTTGGTGGTGACGGGGTGGTGGTAAGCGGTTAGGCAAGCCGTCGACACCTAAAGTGTGTAATGGTGGTGCAAGTGGTAACCGACGGAGGTGGTAACCGACGGTGATTGTGACAAACGATGGTGGAGGAGGTAATAAGTTGGGATTAGAAACACAAAAATACCCTCACATACTTTGCATGTGAGGTGAGTTAACAGAGAAAACATACTTGGTGTATGACAAAGGTTGATATCGCAACAAAATTTAAAGTAAAAGGCTGATTCTAGCGCTTTTCAAAACCAAAAGGTATAAGCTGCAAGTTTGAGTATACATAAAGATTGATTTGTTTAATTTTGTATATTAACATAACAAAAAAATTATGGAAATCAAGTAAAAAAGGTGATTCACTTTATACAAAATATTAGTTAACTAATTCAAACTTAAGCTTAAGCTTATATGAAAAGTATTTTTGAAGAACAAATATCTTCAAGAGTAAAATTTCTAGATAGCTTATGTGGTTTGTCTATATTTCACATTTAGTCCCTGATAGTCCCTGGATGACCATTAAGTTTTTTAGTTATGTTTATGTGAAATGACCAAACTACCCTTACTTATAACAATAATAATTAAAAAACTGAATTGGAGCAGAAAAGGATAAACCAACATCTAGCGAGAATCATGTGTGTCTTTTAGTCTAATTTTGTTTTGCATGTACAGTGTGACCCTGGACATGTTAATTTCTTTTCTTGAACTTTGTCCTTAATCTGGAACCTCTAGTGTGAATGTGATGTAGCGCGTGATACGGAAACGAAGATCAAACACGTTGATTCAAAGAATACCCGTGTGTTCTTCCCCAACCCCCAAGATTCCACCCAAAAGGCACGGAATTTGAAGTGAAAAATCAGTTATTTTATAAAACTCAAAAACTATCCCCCAATACAAATTACATGAGAACTTATATAGAGTTTTTATGATCAACTCAATGGACATAAATTAAACCAAAACTTAATGAACACTAAATGTGGATTTATTCATTACATAATTGAGTCGACACTTGATATTCCCGCATCATTCTCCCCACCTTTGGAAAAACTCGACCTCGAGTTTTGTCCCAGGCTAAAGCCATCTGGATCGAAAGGAACATCAATCCGATTCTTTTCGATTATTATCAAGGCCCGCCCAAGTAGTTCTACTTCACGGGTTATCTCATTTGACTCTGAACCTGTACCACCTGGGTCGAACGGAGCATAGGACCATTTCTTGTTCACTATTGTCTTGGCCCTCTCAATTAATACAGTTCCAACTAAATAACCATATAGTCGTAAACCATGGACCTCATTGTATTTTTTTACAAAATACCCATCAAGTTTAACAACTTTTTCTTCATTTTGATCAATATGAGGGGCATCTTTTGACGACATAGCTTCTCCAACCTCCACAATCTGGCCATCAACCAAATTTTCAAATAGAACCTCGTACCAGATTTTTACAGCATGAGAATTTTGTATACCATGGTTTTCATCATCCAAAATAATTTCCTCAAAACTATTTGTTGGAAAATTACCTTTTAAAACTGTACAAAAGTAAATTTGAGAAGCACCAAAATCTATTGTGTTTCTTAATGCCTTCGACTTCATTGCTTTGCTCATGAAATTTTTTTGCAAGCCCCTCATGCTAACAGGTTGAGTTCCAAATGTAGCCGCTGGACCACCCGTTACCATAGTAGGACCATTACCCTTAACGCTATGACTTTTGAAACTTGATTCGTCATCACCGGCTCCCATGATCGTCGTCTCTTTTTTGTGGTCATGTCTAATGGTGAGCACACTAGTACCACCCGAATCATCGTCGCATGCCCAAGAATACCATTGCTCATCCTCGTATTCATCAAAACATGGTAGAGTGTGGTATAAGCGATAATCCCTCTCACAAGCCATTTTGAGCCAGGAATTTAGCTCTGATGCCAACTGATGTAGCGCGTGATACGGAAACGAAGATCAAACACGTTGATTCAAAGAATACCCGTGTGTTCTTCCCCAACCCCCAAGATTCCACCCAAAAGGCACGGAATTTGAAGTGAAAAATCAGTTATTTTATAAAACTCAAAAACTATCCCCCAATACAAATTACATGAGAACTTATATAGAGTTTTTATGATCAACTCAATGGACATAAATTAAACCAAAACTTAATGAACACTAAATGTGGATTTATTCATTACATAATTGAACCAAAACTTGTTTGAAGAAGGATGTTGGTTCAAATATGATCAATTAATAACCATAGCCATGGAGCATGACGATGTTGTTGCTCTCGCCCGATGCCACCGTACTAGAATGTGCAAGAATCCCTACTTTTAGTCGATGAGGTACCGTCTGTGGAAGCTGATTTTACAATACGACAAGCTTTCATCATTGTCACTTTGATACAACAAGCTACAAGGTCCGATCCCGGAGAAGTACAGGGAAACAACGACATAGATAAGGTTGTTTCATGATGGAAATCACTTGAATGGAATATCGCCCAAGGAGTTTTCTCTGATAAATCACTTGAAGGTGGTCGGGACGGGAGTGTGAACTTTTGAATTCTAGTTTGATGGGTCGGTGATCAACTGAGAAAGGGAAAGGATCGATTGAGAAAGGGTAAGACCTCACAGTAATCAATTGAGAAAGAGGTGTGGATCAATTGATGGGTCGGAATATGACGGTGTTAGAATAGGTCTTAGTCTATTACCGCGTGGCTGTATTAATACCGATTGTTACAACCTACCCCGGTTTTCGCAGGTGTGACAGTAAAAAAAAGAAGGTTTAACGTGCATTTGTATGGATTCTCGGAATTGAAAAAAAAAACCGACAATCACCTCCTCATTATTAAATATATCAACTAATAACATCACTTTGCGCCAGTTTACTTTCGTTTTTTATGGTTTTCTCCACAACATATTCTTGCTTTTCACTTTTGACAACATTTTTAGACTGGTGCTTCTCTCTTATGTTGCCATCAAGTGATATTCCTATTGAAGTCTATGGGGTTCCACTCTAAAACCAATTGGTGATAGAGGGAGTAACCCAAGATCTTATTAATACAACCGGAAGGTCTTATTCTTTCGATGTGGGATAGGGCTCCTCCAATACCCTCCCGCACGTGTAACCCGGTCTATCAAGAGGTGTACACGTGGCCTTAACCGGAGCTGACATAGAGCCGTGGCTCTGATACCATATTGAAGTCTATGGGGTTCCACTCTAAAACCAATTGGTGATAGAGGGAGTAACCCAAGATCTTATTAATACAACCGGAAGGTCTTATTCTTTCGATGTGGGATAGGGCTCCTCCAATAATTCCATCTATCAATCATAGGCAAATATTATCACTACATATGTATTAAAATGATTTATAAGATGTGGTGTTTGGTAATTTACATAAGAAAATAACATGCTTCATGTCATGTTAATTAGTAACTTTTTTATGGGCTTTTAAAAAAGAATTAAATTTTACTTCAAATCCAAAGCTTACCATTTACAAAATTGTTTTTTTTTTCACGTTTTTATCTTTTACAATTTAAGGTCTAATATACTTTCCATATTTCGCAAATTTAGTTTTACGTTTCATTCAAATGCGAGTTAACATGGCGCAACGTGCATGTGTGGTTCAACGTTTTTACGTCTATTTTTTCGCGTTTAGCAGATTCGTCGCAATGCACGGGTTCTAGATAGACTTAGTTATTCGTTTCTATATTTTACATTTCGGTCTATTTTTTCGCATTGACACGCCGCAACTTCAGTGTTGGTGGTCGTTGGTGACGGTGTGGTATTTGTGCTATTTGATACAGTTTTATCTAATTTTGGCAATAAAAATGATATTATCTAATTTCATTTTGTGGGAGTTGTTTCGTCTTTCAAATATCTCCCTTCTTAAAATGTTCTTGCGGTATTCCGAGTATATGATATATTGGGGAAAAAATTAAAATTCCATTAAAATAAAATCAAACACATATAATACATTTCATGCTTTGGGAACTGAAATAAAGAACATACCAGTTGTAAACTATAAATCATGGAGACTACAGTATTGTCTGTATCATCTGTTACATACCACATCAAGAATTGTAGATTGGAAAACCAAATAGCAGTAATGAAACTCCAAAGAAAGATCATTTACTTGTAATTAGAATTCGGTTCACTGATTTTTCTAAATCTGGGCCATTTCAACCATTAGAACCCATTCTAGCTTTTGCAGGTAGAGATGGTGATATTATCTGATAATGACCATTATTTCTAAACTAGTTTTTGTTTTAAATAATCTAAACTGGTATTATTTACTTGAGAGTTTTATGGCTTTTTTTTCTAGTAAAACATTATTTCTAATGTTGTGGTTTATATCTCCATATATTGTGTTATACCCAAGTGATATAATGTGATTTCAGTGTTGAAATCAGATCATTTGTGTGGAAATCTTAAATGGATATAATTGTGGATATTAAGAAATTATTTATTTGAGGGCATCAAAATGAGAGGGTTTTGTATTATTAAAAAATTCAGAATAGAAGTTGGATTCGAATAGGATTAAAATGAGAGGGTTTTGTATTATTAAAAAATTCAGTAGACGTGTTTTTGATATTGGTTTCGGATTATTTGCTCCTTTAAAGTTGGATTCGAATAGGATTAAAAAGCGATTCATATTGGATTCCAGAACCGAATTTTATTCAAATAGTTGCTAACCTGTGTCGAATATTTTAAATACCAATTAAATTAAAATTCGGATCATTGAGTTCCCTAAATCTAGGTCATTTCAACAATGAGGACCCGTACTAGCTTATACGGCTAGAGATCCGGATATAATCTTATAATTAATTTAATGATAACCGGTAGCAAAGGCAACCTCCCTTAAAATTAATTTTGGTTTCAAATTATCTTAACTAGTTTTTTTTTTTTTTTTTTTTTTTACATTTTTTTGCACTTTTATAAAACATTATGTCTACTATAGTGGTCAAACCGAATAATAAGGGATCCCTTTGAGGCAGTTTTGTAATATTTGTTTTTGTGGCACTTTTTTTTTACATTTTTATTGCACTATTGTAATATTTGTTTTTATAATAAACTGCTCATCTTTGCCAACAATTTTTCTTTAACCTTTTCCGCTAATGATAAAGTTTAGCACGTAAAAATCATATAAGACGAATAAAATCAGGAAGCAATACCACGAGTAGAGAAAAAATAATAAGATGAAGAACTTCGAGGATATAGGGATAATTCATTTTCGACTTTGGTAGTTTTATTAAAATCAAAATACTCGTGAAATTGTTTACACGAGACAACCACTAACTTAGTGGTGCGGGGAATACTACCAACGTTTAAATAAATAAACTAATTATGACAGCAACACCTAGATGGATTTCCTATGCAAGAACCAGTTCCAAAGTGTAGTCTTTGGCAAAGAGTTAAGCAATCCTCCTTTATTGCATTACAATCTCCTAGACATGCTGGACCAGGAGCTGTATAGTAAAACATTTTATTAGTACCTGTAAAAATTCTTAAATGTATGTAAAGATAAAGAAAAATCTCATACCATAACATGGAACAAAAGTCATGAAAAGAAATGCCAACATCAAAAATGTCAACACAAGAAAGTGTTTTGATGTGACAGCCATTAGTTTGATGTTTGATATTGCTTAATGTTGTTTTTCTACAAAGAACGAAAAGATGATGGATGTTCTGGTTGGAATAGTTCTTATATAGCCGTACATGTATATATACATTAAATACATTAGATATTATCATTAATATATCACTTCAATTGTACTATTAGTTGATATCATTTTAATTGTACAATTTATTAATGCAGATTCTTTACCTAAAATAACACAATATTACATCAACAACCGGTGATGTAATATTGAATTTGGCGTTATGATATGTCCACATTATTATACTCTAACCCGAAAACGTGACACTTTTTATGAAATTAGAATTTAATTTCTAATAAAGCAATCAATGTTTACACGAATAAACAATAGGTCTGTTAATACTAATAAACCAATTACTTCATCATACATTATAACTAATCACACAACATAATCACAAATCAATAGAGTTTATAGCGAGGATGGTTAAACATTTATCTTAAATGTCTATTTTGTCACACCCCCAAAATCCACCATGCGGAGTATCACCGCTTGGAGGCATGACATGACAAGGATCGAGCCACCAATCATATTGAACGACGTAATTAAGTAAATAAAACCAACCACAATATAATTGGTGACCTAAAGAAGGTAACCGACTTTAAGTTAACAGCGGAAGCATGAAACGTATGTCCAAAACATAAGTTCCATAGTTCATAAGTTTAAAGTCCAATACGTGAGTTTAATAAGTTCATAAGGATTAAATGTTTAGCACGGGACATAACAGTCCATATCCCACAACGACCTCCTCCTCGTGCGAGCTCCATAAGCATCTAACGACCTGTAAGGCATGTAACAACGTCAACAACAAAGTTGAGTGAGTTCACAGTTGATTGTTTAGTTTTAAGCTGTATCCGAAAACATGGTTTGTCTTTTGCTGGCTTACTTGCCGTGGGGGTTACCCCATAGTCTAAAATATGATTAACCAGTCCCTTCTTTATTACCCAAACCATATCCATAATCAGTGTGGGCTTCCCCATGTGAACCACTAGACCGTTACCATATCGACTACTAACGAAAATAAGTTGTGCCCTACGTCAATGTCTATCATCATTGACAGTTTGCCATAGTCCATTAGTACACGCCCGTCCGACTGGCACGGTGTGAGGTTTGTTAAACCTAATAGCGCTATTAACTAATGACCCGCTCGCCATTGGCCTCGGCGATTAAGTCGATATAAAATGAGGGACTTAATGATAGAATTTTGTCTAGTAAGTTTTAAGGTTGTTGTCCTACCCAAGGAGAACGAACGTACGTATTCTACCCAAGGAGAATGCGCAGGATTAATATTGGCATCCTACCCATGGAGGATGGCGGTACATATCCTACCCAAGGAGGATATGTAGGTTCTGTTTTAATTCTTTAACCCATTCCCAACCACCGGGAATCCCATGCCTTAAAAAGTGTGTGAACTCACCTTGGTTTGCTCGGTTAGATTAATTACCCAAATAATCAGGAAATCAAGCACGTCCTAATAAGGTACAGATAACAATCAGTTTCTCATGCATAACAGGTATCCTACGTACGGTTTATCTACTCATTACTTCAATCACGTACCACACAATTCTAATGTCAAGGTACTTTATTAAGTTATATTATTTTACCCTAAAATAATATAACTATCTCACAAAATAAACAAGTATCCACACAAGTGTTCTAGTATAAGATATATATTCTAAATATATATTTACCCATTTTTATTTACAAAAACCAACCTCCAACACTATGTATTTTGTTACAAAAATTATGGTGAAGTTTATATTCGAAACACAAGTTATAAAATATACTTGTAACGCTTGTTTAGAAAAATATTTTCTAAGTGTTGGAATTTTTAGAAAATTTCGCCAGAGTTTCCTTTGTAAATGGAGGTGTCCATGCTAATAAGCATATCATTTTCTTTTCCAAAAATCATTCAACAATCAACAACAATTTACCAAGAGCAAACTATTCTATTTACAAACCAACATGAACTTGATGTTCCATAAAAAACGCGTAGTAACTTGGTATGGCGTTTAGTGGGTTTAGTTACCCTTCAAAGTGCGTTTACTTTATTTAAAATCTCATTCTCGGGATTTTTAGATGTTCACAACTTGTGAACATATTTTACAAAAATATTTATTTACAACATTTTCATGTGTCACTAGTATCCATATACTTACTTTATTTCCGAAAATAATGTAAGGATCATGATCTTTCAAAACCGTCTTTTAAAATTGGTTTATTTAGGAAAATCATTCAAAAGTTTTAGATCTACAAGATCACTAGTTCACTTGGTTTATTATTTTTCAAGAAAAATAATTTTTCTTTCAAGTTCATGTGTAGACTAAAAGATGATTATTTCATGCAAGCACATAATCACCTCTAACTTGTTAAACCATGTTTTTAATCATACTTTAACAAGTTCCATATGATGATGATCAATCATCATATTACTAGTAATCACCAAGTAACATCATACATACTCAAAATAACATCATTCTAGCATTATTTCATCTTATGTAAAGCTTATGTTCAAGTTTTATGTTTATGATCTTTAGTATTCATATGCTTTCATCATGATATAACTATTAACCACTAAAAACATGGAGTAAACAAGGATCAAAGAGGCTTACTACTAGCTTTTAAGCTAGGGAAGAAATAAGATGCAAAAGTGGTGGATAATGGCAAACGAAGGTGGTCCTTTAACTTCCGCAAGCACCAAGCTTCCTTATTCACCTTCTAACATATTGTGTACACTTGAGATTGAATGAATGAAAGTTGAAAATGGTGGTGGTGATGAGGGGTATGTTCGGCCGAGTTTAAGTGGGAGAGAGAGAGAAGGAGTTGAAGTGAAGATGAGGATGCTTAGTGTTTTCTTATAACCCTTAATTGATATTATCCAAGAGTCCTAGTGTTCTCGAAGTACCATGCACCATCAAATCAAAATCCAATGAAGATTACTTGAGATTTTTGGAAGATTTACAAATCTTGGGTGGGACCCCTTAGAGTGAGCCGTAGGTAGCATGAGGGGGGGATGTAAATTGTTGGGTGAGTAGGTGATTTAATGGAAGGTTAGGGTGTAGGACTTGTGTTTAGTGTGACATGCTTTAGGTAATATGTTAGTGTGCTCGGGAACCATAACTAGCTCAGAAAAATAAAGATAATGTTTCTTGCAACATTTAAGTGTTCCGGGTAATGTCCGGTTGTTCGGTTAGATACCGGTTCGTTAAAGTGCTAAGTTATTCCATATAGTGTCCTATATATATCTTTTTGTGACACTTTTAATTCCCAACATTTAGGGAAGCATACAGGACTATTTAGTCAATTTTCTGCATAAGGCTAGTATGTTAACAAGCACGTGTAAGTATGATGCAGTAATCAGAAAGCAGTTAAGTAATTCAACACAGTCATCAAGCACTTTTAATTAATATTAATAAATCGTACGGATACATGAAATTTTGAGGGTTGTCACATTCTCCCCCTGTTAAGAGAATTTCATCCCGAAATTTAGCACGTGGTTACTGAGGAAGCTAGTTAAGTTGCGTGGTTTCCTGGTTTTCCTGGGGTGTCACATCATCCCCCCATTGGTTTGGAATTTCGTCCCGAAATTCTGTAGTAGCTTCAGCCTCAGTAGTGGTTGCACTTTTCTCAAACAGCTGGGGATACTTGAGTTTCATTTAGTCTTCTCGTTCCCAGGTATACTCTGGGCCACGACGGGAATTCCAACGAACTCGAACAAGAGGTATTCTGGTACGCTTGAGAATCTTAACGTCTCGGTCTGTGATTTCAACTGGTTCCTCGACGATCGCAACTGGTCTTCGATTGTGAGCTCCTTTAAGGGAACTATGAGGGTCTCATCTGACAGACACTTTTTCAGATTTGACACGTTGAATACGTTGTGAACTCCGCTGAGTTCTTCAGGTAGATTTGTAGGATCGTTTTCTGACCTCACGAGTCGTTCAGAGAAGTTCGTATCCGAATTAAGAGGCGGAAACTAATAATTCGGTGCTATTCACGCTGTATTCACTTTAATATTGCTGTTGTATTGATTTCTTGCAAGTTTACACGATCAGACAGCACTTCGGCAGAGTACCGGAACAATTACACCGTTATCTATGTGTTGTGGATCGCTCTAGTATATATAGACATCTTGGGTCGCTCATACGACATGCCGTATGAGCGATCCTACATATTTACCATATAAGCGATCCAGGATATAACTCTATAAGCGATCCAGAACATCTATGACACAAAAGCGACCCTAGAACTATGTACATATGAGCGATCCACATACAAAACACTATTCTAGGATTCCGTGTCATTTCCGATCTTCTCAATCTTCATGACTTGATGAAAGACGTAGTCAGCAGACGTAGGTGCACTAACAAACTCCCCCTCGGATGTTGACGGAGTCTTCATCAATGTCTTCAAAGATCATTCCAGTCTGCATTCGCACATGTCTATCTTCAATCTTCATCAGTCGACAATCTGCCTCTGAAATATTTGTCGTTCCAAGAATCCTCGTTCTCTATCTTCATCATCATCAAAATCTTCTTTCTTGAACGTTGACTCGGTGTCTTCAGACTCCCCCTCTCACATAGCTGGGATTGTAGTCTGGGATTCAAACTTTCACTGTTTCTGAGATCGTTAACAGGCTCCAATCAGGTTCAAGATCGTAATCTGACTCCATTCTCTCTCAGGATCAATATCTGGCTCAAGTCCTGCACAATCTCTACCCAACCATAAGTTTCTACAAAGATTAAACTTTTCAACAATTTAGAAACTATGTTGAACCAACAATCATGATTTTGCATTCAAGAATATTACTGGTTAATCAAAACAATTTTACCATCTACACACAAACACTTTCCAAACCAGTTCTTCAAGTTTAGCACTTTGAATTTCGAAAATCAGCATCTCAACACCAGTTGTCGAAAATCTTTTTGATTTTTCAAAATTTATGCTAAAACACACTAAAAATCTTTTTGGATTTTCTGAATGAAAATAAATGCAGAAATTGAAATATTTACAAACAATATTTTTGTGAGTTTGTGCAAGAGGATCATATCAGTTTTGAGACATAACACGAACACCGTTAAGCTTGATTACATGATAAGTTCTAAACAATTTACCTAGATTGTCAGTATGTTTGTCCACTTAAATTTTCAACACAGATTTCAATCGATTCGAGATACGATATTAATGTTTTAAAGACTTAAACTTAATTGTGTATCACTCCACTTGAATATACTCCCGTATCCAGATCCCAAATATTCAGTCTTACAGGTGAGTATACCACAGATGATATCTGTAAAGGGGTAATGTGCGAGGGCCGTGAGAGCTCAGGTCGATACTTCCGTATACGCAGAGAGATGACGGCTTCGACTTTTGGTGGGTCCCCTTTAGAGGATCTTTTGTTACAACAGCAAAGATTACCAATTTTATTGTTTAATCAGTTTGCTGAGGGCTGCGCTTATATTTCAAAGCTTTTTGCAGAAAGTATTATTCGGGGACTAGGTCAGTATTTCCATACAGTAGAAGTCCCAGAATAATACCCCAGATATCACTGAGCATAAAGACCTAGTATCTCAGAATACGGGACCTTTCAAACAAGATTTCGGGGGTTACCCATATATCCAAGAATAGTTACCCACAAATCAAGCAAGTTTGATTTAGGTTTATATCTCGTTTCAATTTACTAAATGTGCGAAAATCTACTGACACATCCGCAGTAAGATTGTTTATCACATTTTGACTTTACAATTCTTTCGCGTGCTGTGATAGTTCACTGACGTACTATCATTTCCTCTTTTATGCAACAAAACTCATTTTTCAATTTTATCATGTTTTTGTCTTTTTCAAATTTTCTGATGTTTTTGGATTTTCTAAAAATTCTTACTCCCCCTAAAATTCAAATACATCTAAAGAAAATTGAAAACAAACTATACAAAACATGACAACTGTTATCAAAACACCTCAATTCTCCATCCGTTTGGCTTAAACAATCAGAACTCCCCCTCACAACAAACTATTTTCCCATAATGATTTCAAAACACTTAAGTTTGTTTTAATCAGAATGGTTTTTCCGGAAAATAAGTTTAGTTGTATTTACTTTTTGTAAAAAAGGGGTTCAAATCATCACATTGTTTACCAAATTCTTGAATGATAATTAAATCAAGTCCAATTTAACGACCTTGATTTAACCACTTATAAGATCTACACCAATCACTACCATACAACCACTTGTAGGTTTAGCAATTCAAGCTCTTCAAACCTGTTTTTCAACCAATTATCATCTTTAGGTTGAATTCTCAAGGTGCCAATTCCTACTCCTCGCTTACAAACCTGGGAGTTCCGGCAAGTCCTGCAACTTCACAAACAGATTTAGAAAGATGCCGATTCATGATCCACAATACCATCTTGGGATCTCCGGCAAGTCAGGTTTTCATTCTTGAAAAAATATATCCACCCAAGCCTGACCTTCCTTGGGTGTAACCTCATCGTTTTCATTGTTTCTTTCAACCGACCTGTAAACCCATCCTTTGGAAGCATAAAAATCCTGAATGCTTTGGGCCTTACCACTGACCATTTTTCCAAAGATGCGTTTTACATTTCCGTTGAAAGTTTTTTCAACATCAATTTTCTTCTTGTCAGAATAAAACTGATTTGAAATATCAACTTTTCCAATTTTAGATTTGTAATTTTTAGCACTTAGTGGCGGAAAATTCACATCGTCCACTATCTGAACTTTCTTTTCAATCTTTTTCTCAACACGTGGCTCCTCTGATTTTATGGAATCAGATTCATCACCAGACTTGTTACCTGAACCTTTTACAACCCATTTCTGATTTGTAGCATTGTCTATTCTTTTGGAAGTACTCTTTGAACATTCTCCTTTCTCATAAGTTGAATTCTCAAAGCCTGTGAACTTCCGGGTTGACAGTTCAGTCTTCTCAACAACTTTTTCTTTCATTTTTCTTGAGACTTCTTGTTTTGGTCGAAATGTCTTTGTACACTCTTTCGCAACATGACCCACAGCTTTACACTGAAAACAAGATCTCTTTTCAACCTTTTTCGGGTCTTCTTTCTTCATGCCTTCTTGCTTCTTAGCAAGGAATTCTTGATTTGTCTGATTTCTGAATGATTTCTCTTTTTCAGCTTCTGTAGTTTTTCCTGCAACAAACATTGTTTTTGGTTTATAAACTTTTTCATTTTTATAGTTTTTCTGTGGAGCAAAACCAAGACCTTTCTTTTTGTAATTACGATCATGGTTTGGTTTCTTTTGGAAACTATAACCACAATTGTAACCCATTTTCTTGTTGATTCTTTGTTGGTCTCTTGAAGTGTATTGTTTAGGTTTTCCATTAAGATTAAAATCTTTTATTTCAGAAAGATTAATTTCTGTGATTTTGAAAACCTTGTGAATCATTTCAGATCTGACACTTCTTATTGGAAAACTTTCATCTGAATATAATTTGTCAGAACCTTTCAAAGTATATGCCACTTTGACTGATTCATCATTCAAATTAGATTTCGAAAGTAAAAATTCTTTATCATAAACCCGTTTGTCCTTTTTAACTGTTGGCTTTGACGCACTGGACCCAGACTTTGACTCGGGTTTAGACTTCGGTTTTGATTCTTCATTGTCATCTGTGTCTAACACCTGATCGACCATACTTTTTATCAACTTTGACTCATGATCAGTGTCTGATGACGTATATGTGACATCAATACTTTCTGGTAAGTTATCCGACGACCCAGATTCCCATTTCAAATTGATCGCTTGATTGACTCTTTCTGAATTTGGATTTCGAGGTGAATATCCATTTTCGACCGGGGGTGGACATCTGCTATAAGATACACTCGGTTTCTTACCAGAAATCTTCAATTTTTCTTCATCTTTTGTCACGGATTTTTCTTCTTCAAATATCTTCACTTCTTCAAATGTCTTCAAATCTTTCACCACTGGATAAATCCTGTCAACAACAAAAGTAGAACATGAGTAACTGTCTAATAATTTTTTTACCTTTTCAGTTTCTATCTTTTGTGTTGCCAACTCAAGCTCGAGATCTGCACACTTCTTAATGTTATAGTTTGCCGTATCAAGCTATCTCAGATAAGCTATCTTCAAAGTATTCATAGCTTCAGCTTGTTCACCATCAGAATCTGTATATTTGTTGATTTCTCTGTTCATAGTATCATACGATTCTTTCAACTTGTGAATGTTGTGCAGCAATTCATTGTTCTGCTTGATCAGCGAATCACAGTTCATACACTTTTCTTGGACCATGATCGGTTCAGCATCCACTTTAACCTCAAATTCAGGAACCTCTTTGACCGTCTTGCTTGAATTTAAAAATCGAGCTCTTCTCAATTTTTCAGCTTTTGCTTCTTCCTTCAATCTCTCTTCCTCTTCAGCCTCCTCGAGCTTTCTTCGTCTCTCTTCTGCAGCTTCCATGACTTTTCTGCACCTTTCTGCACATTTCAAATCATAAGCATTAGCAAAGAAAGCATGAGAAGTATTTTTGGCCACAAAGTCTTGATCTGGACAAAAATCATCCCAAGTAAATCCTTCAGCCAACTTTTCGTCATCTTGTTCAGCTAAACACACTTTGTTTTCTTTCGAAAGAAACTTTTCCCATGTGAAGTTATCATACTTTCCCTGACTAACAACACATGCCTTTTTATCAACCACATCTCTCCCATGAACTGTTTGTGCCTGATGCTGTTGTGCTGGTTGTGTGATTTGATGATAGATGGCCTTCTTGTGATAATCATTGTTTCCGAAAGGATTCTGGGCACCGGTAGCTTCACGGTTTTTGCATTCCCTCTTGAAATGCCCCTTCTCCCTGCAACGAAAACATGTAACTTTAGATTTATCAAAACCTAAAGCTGAAACGTTTGCATCACGAAAGTCATCACGGCCGGTAATTTGTTTAAACTTTTCAGCACGTCTCATCACACTCGCCATACACCATTTAATATCCATCAATTCCATTTCTTCAGCATCAATCTGATCGTAATCCTCTTTCGTAAGCATTGGATTTCCGATCTTTCCTGCAACAAAACAACTATAAGACTCTAAAATCATCCCTAACAAACACATTTGATTTTTAGCAATATCTTCAGTGTAGTCTTGATCATTTTCAAGGCTTAACACAATGTTACACTGAAGTTTTCTACCATTCTTTGTTACAGAAATGTTAGGATCGAAAGTTGAAAATCTTGTGCTGTTGCTTGATCCTTGAGATGTCTTCTTTTCAACAGAATCTTTAACACTGTAAGCAGTTTCGATCTTAGGAGAGAACTTTGTTGAATCAGTAACACCATGCTTGTAGTATAAACTGATATCATGCTCTCCATCGTAATTTTTCATCCTAGCGATCTTTCACTGCTCCATCTCTTGGGCTTCTAAATGCTTTATAAAGTCTCCGAGTTTCATCTTTTTATATTCCACTTTGTTGGACTTCAGCATCATCAAGAATGTTCCCCAGATTTCATATGGAAGCGCATCTACAAGTTTTTCAATTAATTCATCAGTATCTTTCTTAACGCCCAATTTTGTCATATTTCTCACCAAATTACAGTATCGATCAATAATTTGTTTGGTGGTTTCATTTTTCAATCCCCGAAACAAGTCAAATTCTTTCTTCATGAGAGACATTTTGTTCTTTAACATATCGTCACTTCCTGTAAACTTGGCCTCCAATTCTGTCCATATCGAATATGCAGTTCCGTCATGTTGAAGCAAGATCAGAATATCTTCTTTTATCGCTTGCTGAAGTAGACTCACCATAAGCTTCCCATCCCGATATTTCTTTTTCTCATCTGTACTCATATCTCGAAGTGTTAGTTGCACACCATTTTTAACTGGTTTAACATATGGTTCCTCGGTGTGTTCCCACGCATCAAGATGATAAGCTTCAACCCAATTTCCGAATCGTTCCGACCACACGTTGTAATCATCAATATCCATGAGTTTTGGTGGTTTTTGAGACGTTTCGGTTTCATTTTCGATCAAAGCACTTTGCGTAATCGAGGCCGGGGTAGCAAAAGCATTATAAAAATCAGTGTCTATCTTTCAAACTTGTATGTTCGAGCGGTCCAGGAATGCTATTTCGAGCGATCCAGGCAATTTTAATTCGAGCGGTCCAAGATCAGTCAATAAGAGCGGTTCAACCAATGTATCAATAAGCGATCCAGAAGTCAACTCGAGCGGTTCAAAGATTAAACTTTCGAGCGATCCAACTAGAAACTATCTCTTGGAGCGATCCAAACATGTAATTTGAAGCGGTCCAGAAGCTGATGTCACCTTTTGAGCGATCCTGAATTAACAAATCTCCTAAAATCTCTGTTTCTACTTCGATTTTAGTTCTGAAAACTTCACGGATTTGTTAATTCATGTTTTCGAGTGTACTGTGTGATTTTGAGCTTGTTTTACCGGAAAATTTTTTGAAAAAGTGAAGTAAGTGTAGAAAATCAGAAGAATAGCAGCTAAAATGGCAAGAACTCCTCCTCCTGAGCTCTGATACCACTTGTAGGATCGTTTTCTGACCTCACGAGTCGTTCAGAGAAGTTCGTATCCGAATTAAGAGGCGGAAACTAATAATTCGGTGCTATTCACGCTGTATTCACTTTAATATTGCTGTTGTATTGATTTCTTGCAAGTTTACACGATCAGACAGCACTTCGGCAGAGTACCGGAACAATTACACCGTTATCTATGTGTTGTGGATCGCTCTAGTATATATAGACATCTTGGGTCGCTCATACGACATGCCGTATGAGCGATCCTACATATTTACCATATAAGCGATCCAGGATATAACCCTATAAGCGATCCAGAACATCTATGACACAAAAGCGACCCTAGAACTATGTACATATGAGCGATCCATATACAAAACACTATTCTAGGATTCCGTGTCATTTCCGATCTTCTCAATCTTCATGACTTGATGAAAGACGTAGTCAGCAGACGTAGGTGCACTAACAAGATTCAACTTGTAAGCGACTTTGCCAATTTTCTCAATGATTTCGAACGGTCCGACATAACGCGGATTGAGTTTGCCTCGTTTGCCAAAACGAACTACACCTTTCCATGGTGAGACTTTAAGTAGCACTCGATCCCCAACCTGGAACTCGAGTGGCTTTCTTCGCTTATCAGCATAGCTTTTCTGACGGTCACCAGCTGCCACCATTCGTTGTCGTATCCGAGCAATCTTCTCGGTTGTATCTACTACAAGTTCTGGGCCAGTGATTTGACTGTCGCCAACCTCTGCCCAACAAAGAGGTGATCGGCACTTTCGTCCGTACAATGCCTCGAACGGAGCGGCCTAGATACTGGTGTGGTAACTATTGTTATACGAAAACTCCACTAACGGGAGATGTTTTTCCCAGCCATTGCCAAAGTCGATTACACATGCCCTAAGCATGTCTTCAAGGATTTGGATGGTGCGTTCAGATTGCCCATTCGTCTGTGGATGATATGTCGTGCTCATGTCTAATCGAGAACTAAAGGACTTGTGCATAGCTTGCCACAATTCAGATGTAAAACGTGAGTCACGATCAGAAATGATGGAGGTTGGCACTCCGTGCCTTGATACCAGTTCTTTTAGGTAGACGTCTGCTAGAGTAGAAAACTTATCCGTTTCCTTGATAGCCAGAAAATGTGCAGACTTGGTCAGTCGATCCACGGTCACCCAAATGGTATCATTTCCTCGTTGAGATCTAGGCAGACCAGTAACGAAATCCATGGAAATTTGCTCCCATTTCCATTTAGGTATCTCTGGTTGTTGAAGTGGGCCTGATGGTTTCTGGTGTTCGACCTTGACCCTAGTACAAGTCAAGCATTTACTGACGTAGGTTGCTATGTTGGCTTTCATACCAGGCCACCAGTAGGTAGTCTTTAGGTCGTGGTGCATCTTATCCGAACCAGGATGTACTGAGTAACGAGACTTGTGCACTTCGTCCATCACAAGCTCGCGTAAGTTTCCGTAAAATGGGACCCAGATGCGCCCTGTTACATAGTAGGCGCCGTCTTCCTTTTGTTCTAACCGCTGCCTCGATCCTCGTAAGGACTCAGCCCTGATGTTCTCTGCTTTCAACGCTTCAACCTGAGCATCTCGTATTTGAGCGGGAAGGCTAGAGTGAATGGTAAGCTGTAACGCACGTACACGCTTAAGTATAGTATCCTTTCGACTGAGGGCATCGGCCACAACATTGGCCTTGTGCGGATGATATTTGATAGCGCATTCATAATCGTTCAAGAGCTCGACCCATTGGCGTTGTCGCATATTTAACTCCTTTTGCTTGAAGATATGCTCGAGACTCCTGTGATCGGTGTAAATGGTGCACTTGGTACCGTACAGGTAATGTCTCCATATCTTAAGTGCGAAAACAACTGCTCCCAATTCCAAGTCGTGCGTAGTGTAGTTCCTTTTGTGAACTTTAAGATGGCGCGATGCGTAGGCAATGACCTTGTCACATTGCATCAACACGCAACCAAGTCCTTGGATGGAAGCGTCGCAATAAACCACAAAATCATCTGTGCCTTCAGGCAATGAGAGGATAGGCGCGCTACAAAGTCTATCTTTTAAGTGCTGAAACGCAGATTCCTGTACATCACCCCAACGATAGGTGACACCTTTCTGAGTCAGTGTAGTGAGAGGTTATGCAATCTTTGAGAAATCCTTGATAAACCTTCTGTGATATCCTGCCAAACCTAAGAATTGGCGGATTTCTGTCGGTGTGCGGGGTGTAGGCCAGTTCTTGATCGAGTCAACCTTGGATGGATCCACATGAATCCCATCCTTGTTTACCACGTGGCCTAGAAAGTGGACTTCGCGAAGCCAGAAATCACATTTCGAAAATTTGGCATACAACTGCTCTGCTCGAAGGAGTTCCAGAATAAGTCGTAGATGTTGCTCGTGTTCCTCCTGACTCTTCGAATAGATCAGGATATCGTCGATGAGAACTATGACAAACTTATCTAGGTAAGGTTTGCACACTCGGTTCATGAGATCCATGAAGACCGCAGGTGCATTCGTCAATCCGAAGGCATAACCAGAAACTCGTAATGCCCATAACGAGTCCTGAATGCTGTCTTAGAGATATCCTCGTCTCGGACTCTCAGTTGATGGTAGCCTGACCTTCGGTCAATCTTGGAATAGAAACTCGACCCTTGTAACTGGTCAAATAAGTCATCAATGCGTGGAAGAGGATAACGATTCTTCACGGTCACCTTGTTGAGTTCGCGGTAGTCAATACACATTCTGAAGGTACCGTTTTTCTTCTTCATGAATAACACTGGAGCTCCCCAAGGCAAAGAGCTAGGACGTATGAAACCCTTTTCCAAGAGTTCTTGTAGTTGCGCGGACAGTTCTTCAAGTTCTGATGGAGCTAGACGATAAGGTGCTCGAGCTATGGGCGCTGCTCCAGGAGCTAGCTCGATTTGAAACTCAACTTGACGATGAGGTGGAAGACCAGGTAATTCCTCAGGAAATACCTCAGGAAAATCACGTACAATAGGTATGTCTTCTATCTTCCTTTCTTCCGAGGATGTATCAGAAACGAGGGCTAGAATAGCAATGTGACCCTTTCGCAAACACTTCTGGGCCTTAAGGAAAGAGATGATGCCCACAACAGCACCACTCTTGTCGTTACGTATTACGAGGGGTTCTTTACTAGAACGAGGGATGCGGACAATCTTCTCGTTGCAAAGAATTTCCGCTTGCTGATGAGATAACCAATCCATCCCAATAACAACGTCGAAACTACCCAGAACGATAGGAATAAGATCGATAGAGAAAGTCTGACCAGCTAGGACGAGGTTACAACCCTTAACTATGTGTGTGGCTTCAAGACTTTTACCGTTTGCTAGTTCTACCGTGTGTTTGGTGTTCAGAAGTGTTGGCTAACTTTTAACGACACATAACTAGTATCGGCACCCAAATCAAATAAACCAGTAACAAAGAAGTCGTCCAGAAGAAACTTACCCATCACAACGTTGGGATCATTCCTTGCATCACCCTGACCAATAACGAAGGCATGACCTCGGGCGCCATTGCCATTATTATTACCCCTGTTGTTGCCTCCATTGTTGCCTCCATTATTGTTCCCGTTTCCTTGGTTGTCGTTGTTCTGATTCTGGTTCAGCTGAGGACAGTTCCTCTTAAAGTGGCCTTCAGAGCCACACTGAAAGCATCCTTTATTGCCTTAATATTGCTGCTGCTGGTGGTTTTGTGGAGCTTGTTGTTGTTGGCGATTCTGATTTGCTGGTCGCGTGCTCCTGCAATCCTTTGCTTCATGACCAAACTTGTTACACCTCAGGCAACGACCCTTGTGGCACTGCCCGCTGTGGTGCAAATTACATCGATTGCACTTAGAGTGATTTCCCTTGTACCCACCCTGACCTTGATTCCAAGAAGACTGCTGACCGGGGCTCCTGTACTCATATGTCTTTCGCTGCTGGGACTGAGACTGAACTGAAGTAGAACCTTTGCCCGAATTTCCATCCCACTTGCGCTTGTTATCACTGGGAGCATCTGTAATAGTAGCGCTGATACGCTTGGGCAGCTTGTTCTGTTCAACTGCCTGATCAGTGAGACAATGAGCCAACCGGATGATTTGCTGAATGGTACCCAGGTTAGCTGAAGTCACGTGACTCTGAATCTCTGGTACAAGACCCTTGAGGTACAGCTCAATACGTTTGATGGGAGGGTCCACCATAGTAGGACACAAGATGGCCAGCTCGTTTGACCTCTTCGTATACGCCTCAATTTCCGACCCTGTCATTTTCAGATTGAAAAATTCCACCTCTAGCTTGTGGATGTCGTCACGACTACATTACTCTTCCTTGATCAAATCTTTGAAGTCATTCCATGGGGTGGCATTAGCAACCGCCAGCCCTAGCAGTTGAACCTGTGCTTTCCACCAGGTTAACGCAGCACCTTCAAGCGTTCAAGTAGCAAATTTCACCCTACGATCTTCAGGGCATTCACACATCTCAAAAACAAACTCAAGCTTCTCGAACCAGTGAAGAAGGCCTATAGCTCCTTCTGTGCCGCTGAAAGTACTAGGTCGGCAATCCATGAATGTTTTGAACGTGCACACAGGAGGCTGAGCATGTTGACCTGTTGTGCGAGAATAAAAGACAAGGTTAAGCACGAGGGTTGGTTTGCGAGGGTAGGATCTAAACGTCCTAAGATGGGTTGATATGGCAGGTTATACCTCCTGCAGGGACAGCTGCGAGTGTCTCAGCAACTCGTTCATTGATCAAAGCCGTCAACTGGGCTTGAGTTAGGTTGATACGTCCCCCGCATCCGTTCATGATCTTCACAACGAAGCAACGTAAGTGAGAAAAGTGTCGCGAAAGTGCGTAAGTGTGGGACGACAGTAGAGAGTAAGCACGCAAGGTTCAAATAGCAATTATCACGTTAATTAATGCACAGTGTGAACTATCTAACTGACAATATAAACATAAATCATACCACCTATTGTGTCGAGTCTTGCACGTGGAGTGAAGCGTCGTTGTGGATCGTTGAGCACTGTACAAGTTATAGTCTGGTTTTGTCCAAAAGCTTTTCCCTTTTTAAAACCAAGTTCACTTTAACCAATGGCTCTGATACCAATCTGTCACACCCCCAAAATCCACAATGCGGAGTATCACCACTTGGAGGCGTGACATGACCAGGATCGAGCCACCAATCATATTGAACAACGTAATTAAGTAAATAAAACCAACCACAATATAATTGGTGACCTAAAGAAGGTAACCGACTTTAAGTTAACAGTGGAAGCATAAAACGTAAGTCCAAAACATAAGTTCCATAGTTCATAAGTTTAAAGTCCAATACGTGAGTTTAATAAGTTCATAAGGATTAAATGTTTAGCACGGGACATAACAGTCCATATCCCACAACGACCTCCTCCTCGTGCAAGCTCCATAAGCATCTAACGTGTAGGATCGCGAGACGACCTAACGAGTCGATCAGAAGAGTGCTCAGACAGAATCAGAGGCGGAATTCATTGATTCTGTCTTTGTTTAGCTTGTTTAACACTAGAAAACACTAATTTTGTCTCTGTTTATTAATCTGCTAACAATATACAAGCTGGAGACGATTTAACAGGGCTTCGCCGTTACATACAAGACCTCAATTCCGTGATTTCGCTCATAACTGCCTATATATAGGCTTGGGGTTCCGCTCGAACATGCATGTGCATTTCGAGCGGAATCAGACTTTACACATAGGAGCGGAATCAGAGACTAAACAACAGGAGCGGAATCAGGATTTATGGTGATTTCGCTCCAAATGACACAATGTCATTTCGAGCGGAATCAGCCTTAATACAAGTATCCTCGATTTTCGTGCACTGTACAATCAGCCCTATACTAAGACTCGAACGAAGATGAAGTCGACAGACAACTGCACCAACAGACTCCCCCTTGAATGTTGACGGAATCTTCAGTGAGAGTCTTCAATCATGTTGGTGCACTTACGTCTGCTGACTACGTCTTTCATTGAGTCTTGAAGTTGAACAGATCAAATATGGCACGGAAACCTAGAAATACATGTTTGTATAGGGTTCGCTTATCAGTCACTAGGTTAGGTCCGCTCATGTGTCATATATTGTCTAGGTTCGCTTATTCGGTCATTGACTGGATTCGCTTATATGGCATGAAGCCAGGTTCGCTTATATGAATGTTCATATAAGCGAACCCAACTCAGTATATATAGGGGATGTTTAGAGCGAACCAAGACAGACAGTTTATGGTGTATTTTGTTCCGGCATGCTGCTGAAGTGCTGTTAAACCTTGTAATCGCGTTCAATATCAATAAAACAGCAAGTTTAAAGTGAATACAGCTTGAATAGCACCGGATTATTAGTTTCCGCCTCTTAATTCGGATATGAACTTCTCTGAACGACTCAAACATGGCCGAGATCAATCCTACAAGTGGTATCAGAGCTCAGGAGGAGGAGTTCTTGCCATTTTAGCTGCATTTCTTCTGATTTTCTACATTTTCTTCACGTTTTCAAAATTTTTTACGGTAAAACCAGCTCAAAATCACACAGTGCACTCGGAATCATGAATTAACAAACCCTTGAAGTTTTCAAATCTAAAATCGACCTAGAAAGTTGATTTTTAGGGGGTTTGCTTTTACAGTTTTGCTCAAAAAAGTGACATCAGCATATCTGGTTTGCTCAAAGGGACTGGTTCGCTTGAAATTACCGGACAGGTTCGCTCCAAATCACTACACTGGTCCGCTCCAAAGACATCAGATTGGTCCGCTCCAAAATCAACTGGTCCGCTTATCCGGTAAATTGATCGGTTCGCTCGAATGGTTTAGTTGTTTGGTTCGCTTTTCTGGTCCAATCAAGAGATCCGCTCGACCGGTTTGTTTAGTTGGTCCGCTTATTCGGACAATTCATTGATCCGCTCATTGGCTATTTCACCTGGTTCGCTGATTTGTTCAAACAGTTGGTCCGCGCATAAAGACACTGTATTGGTTCACTTTTGGGAACAGTTATAGGATCGCTCTTGTGTCAGTTTTGATTTTGTGAACGAAGTGTTAAAATTTCATAGTTGTGAACGATGGATACTGAATTTTATAACGCTTTTGCTACTCCAACCTCAATTACTCAAAGTGCTTTGATCGACAATGAAACCGGAACGTCTCAAAGACCACCTAAACTCATGGATATTGATGATTATAACGTGTGGTCGGAACGGTTCGGAAATTGGGTTGAAGCTTATCATCTAGATGCTTGGGAACACACTGAAGAGCCATATGTTAAGCCCACAAAGAATGATGTTGTGAATGGTACTCCATTAACACTTAGAGAGATGAGTACAGCAGATAAAAAGAAATATCGCGATGAAAAGCTTATGGTGAGTCTGCTTCAGCAAGCTATAAAAGAAGATATCTTGATACTGCTTCAACATGACAGAATTGCATATTCAATGTGGACAGAATTGGAAGCAAAGTTTACGGGCAGTGATGATATGTTAAAGAACAAAATGTCTCTCACGAAGAAAGAATTTGATTTGTTTCGGGGATTGAAAAATGAAAACACCAAGCAAATTATTGATAGATATTGTAACTTGGTGAGAAATATGACAAAGTTAGGTACTAAGAAAGATACTGATGAGTTGATTGAAAAACTTGCAGATGCGCTTCCATATGAAACATGGGGAACATTTTTGATGATGCTGAGGTCCAACAAAGCAGAATATAAAAAGATGACACTAGGAGACTTCATAAAGCATCTGGAAGCTCAAGAGATGGAGCAGAGGAAGATC
This sequence comes from Helianthus annuus, assembly GCF_002127325.2. Classification (NCBI taxonomy): domain Eukaryota; kingdom Viridiplantae; phylum Streptophyta; class Magnoliopsida; order Asterales; family Asteraceae; genus Helianthus; species Helianthus annuus. Next base: position 26,602,250 of record NC_035446.2, read on the forward strand.
GCTAGGATGAAGAACTACGATGGAGAACAGGATATCAGTCTGTACTATAAGCATGGTGCTACTGATTCAACAAAATATTCTTCAAAGATCGAAACTGCTTACAGTGTTAAAGATTCTCCTGAGAAGAAGGCGTCTCAAGGATCAAATAGCACAAGATTTTCATCTTATGATCCTAACATCTCTGTAACAAAGAATGGTAGAAAACTTCAGTGTAACATTGTTTTAAGCCTTGAAAATGATCAAGACTACACTAAAGATATTGCAAAAAATCAAATGTCTTTGTTAGGGATGATTTTAGAGTCTTATAGTTGCTTTGTTGCAGGAAAGATCGGTAATCCAATGCTCACGAAAGAGGATTACGATCAAATTGATGTTGAGGAAATGGAATTGATGGATATAAAATGGTGTATGGCGAGTGTGATGAGACGTGCTGAAAAGTTTAAACAAATTACTGGCCGTGATGATTTTCGTGATGCAAATGTTTCAGCTTTGGGTTTTGATAAATCTAAGGTTACGTGTTTTCGTTGTAGGGAGAAGGGGCATTTCAAGAGGGAGTGCAAAAACCGTGAAGCTACCGGTGCCCAGAATCCTTTTGGAAACAATGACTATCACAAGAAGGCCATTTATCGTCAAATCACACCACCAGCACAGCAGCAGGCACAAACAGCTCATGGGAGAGATGTAATGGATAATTCGAAAAGAGCATGTGTTGTTAGTCAGGGAAAATATGATAATTTTACCTGGGATAAGTATCTTCCAAAAGACAGCAAAGTGTGTTTGGCTGAACAAGATGATGAGAAGTTGGCAGAAGGTTTTACTTGGGATGATTTTTGTCCAGATCAAGATCTTATGGCCAAAGAGATGTCCAAAAACACTTCTCATGCTTTCTTTGCTAATGCTTATGATTTGAAATGTGCAGAAAGGTGCAGAAAAGTCATGGAAGCTGCTGAAGAAAAACGAAGAAGGAATAGAGAAGAGGCAGAAGAGGAAGAGAGATTGAAGGAAGAAGCTAAAGCTGAAAAGATGAGAAGAGCTGAATTTTTACAATCAAGCAGGACAGTGAAAGAGGTTCCTGAGTTTGAGGTTAAAGTGGATGCTGAACCGATCATGGTCCAAGAAAAGTGCATGAACTGTGATTCGCTGATTAAGCAGAACAATGAGCTGCTGCACAATATTCATAAGTTGAAAGAATCATATGATACTATGAACAGAGAAATCAACAAATATACAGATTCTGATGGTGAACAAGCTGAAGCTATGAATACTTTGAAGATAGCTTATCTGAGACAGCTTGATACGGCAAACTTTAACATAAAGAAATGTGCAGATCTCGAGCTTGAGTTGGCAACACAAAAGATAGAAACTGAGAAAATTAAGAAATTATTAGATAGTTACTCATGTTCTACTTTTGTGGTTGACAGGATTTATCCGGTGGTGAAAGATTTGAATACGTTCAAAGAAGAGCAGACATCGGATGAAGAAAAGTTTGTGACAAATGTTGAAGAAAAGTTGAAAGCTTCTGGTAAGAAACCGAGTGTATCCTACAATAGATGTCCGCCCCCGGTCGAAAATGGATATTCACCTCGAAATCCAAATTCAGAAAGAGTCAATAAAGCGATATTTTTGAAATGGGAGTCTGGGTCGTCGGATAACTTACCAGAAAGTATTGATGTCACATATACGTCTTCAGACACTGATCATGAGTCAAAGTTGATAAAAAGTATGGTCGATCAGGTGTTAGACACAGATGACAATGAGGAATCAAAACCGAAGTCAAAACTCGAGTCAAAGTCTGGGTCCAGTGCGTCAAAGCCAACAAATAAAAAGGACAAACGGGTTTATGATAAAGAATTTTTACTTTCGAAGTCTAATTTGAATGATGAATCGGTCAAAGTGGCATATACTTTGAAAAGTTCTGACAAATTATATTCTGACGAGAGTTTTCCAATAAGAAGTGTTAGACTTGACATGGTTCAAAAGGTTTTCAAAATAACAGAAATTAATATTTCTGAAATAAAAGATTTAAATCTTAATGGAAAATCTAATCAATACACTTCAAGAGATCAACAACGAATTAACAAGAAAATGGGTTACAATTGTGGTTATTGTTTCCAACAGAAATCAAACCATAATCGTAATTTCAAAAAGAAAGGTCTTGGTTTTGTTCCACAGAAAAACTATAAAAATGAAAAAGTTTATAAACCAAAAACAATGTTTGTTGCAGGAAAAACTACAGAAGCTGAAAAAGAAAAATCATTCAGAAATCAGACGAATCAAGAATTCCTTGCTAAAAAGCAAGAGGATATGAATAAGAAGGAAGATCCAAAGAAGGTTGAAAAGAGATCTTGTTTTCAGTGTAAAGCTGTGGGTCATGTTGTGAAAGATTGTCCAAAGACCTTTCAACCAAAACAAGAAGTCTCAAGAAAAATGAAAGAAATAATTGTTGAAAAGACGGAACTGTCAACCCGGAAGATCACTGGCTTTGAAAATTCAACTTTTGAGAAAGGAGAATGTTCAAAGAGTGCTTCAAAAAGGAAAGATAATGTGCCAAATCAGAAATGGGTTGTAAAAGGTTCAGGTAAAAAGTCTGGTGATGATTCTGATTCCATAAAATCAGAGGAGCCACATGTTGAGAAAAAGATTGTAAGCAAAATTCCGAAAGTGGACGATGTGAATTTTCCGCCACTGAATGCTAAAAATTACAAATCTAAAATTCGAAAAGTTGAAATTTCAAATCAATTTTATTCTGACAAGAAGAAAATTGATGTTGAAAAAACTTTCAACGGAAATGTAAAACGCACCTTTGGAAAAATGGTCAGTGGTAAGGCTCAAAGCATTAAGGATTTTTATGCTTCCAAAGGATGGGTTTACAAGTCAGTTAAAAGGAACGATGAAAACGATGAGGTTACACCCAAGGAAGGTCAGGCTTGGGTGGATATATTTTTTCAAGAATAAAATCCTGACTTGCCGGAGATCCCTAGTTGGTATTGTGGATCATGAATCGGCATCCTTCTTAATCTGTGTTTGAGGTTTTGCAGGACTTGCCGGAACTCCCAGGTTTGTAAGCGAGGAGTAGGAATCGGCATCTTGAAAATTCAACCAAAAGATGGTAATTGGTTGAAAAACAGGTTTGAATAGCTTAATTGCTAAACCTACAAGTGGTTGTATGTTTGCGGAGGCTATAAGTAGTTAGGAATGAGAACCAGTTGATCCTACAAGTGGTTAAATCAAGGTCATTAAATTGAACTTAAGTTAACTATTATTCAGAAGATTGGTAAAAACAATATGATGATTTGAACCCCAATTTTACAAAAGGTAAAAACAACTAAACTTATTTTCCGGAAAAACCATTCTGATTAAAACAAACTTAAGTGTTTTGAAATCATTATGGGAAAATAGTTTTGTTGTGAGGGGGAGTTCTGATTGTTTAAGCCAAACGGATGGAGAGAGGTGTTTTGATATCAGTTGTCATGTTTCTGTATAGTTTGTTTTTCAATTTTCTTTAGATGTATTTGAATTTTAGGGGGAGTAAGAATTTTTAGAAAATCCAAAAACATCAGAAAATTTGAAAAAGCCAAAAACATGATAAAACAGAAAAATGAGTTTTTGTTGCATAAAAGAGGAAATGATAGTACATCAGTAGACTATCACAGCACGCTAAAGAATTGTAAAGTCAAATTGTGATAAACAATCTTACTGCGGATGTGTCAGTAGATTTTCGCACATTTAGTAAATTGAAAAGAGATATAAACCTAAATCAAACTTACTTAATTCGTGGGTAACTATTCTTGGATATATGGGTAACCCCCGAAATCTTGTTTGAAAGGTCCCGTATTCTGAGATACTAGGTCTTTATACTCAGTGATATCTGGGGTATTATTCCGGGACTTCTGCTCTATGGAAATACTGACCTAGTCCCCGAATAATACATTCTGCTAAAAGCTTTGAAACATAAGCTCGCCCTCAGCAATCTGATTAAACAATAAAATTGATAATCTTTGCTGTTGTAATAAAAGATCCTCTAAAGGGGACCCACCAAAAGTCGAGCCGTCATCTCTCTGCTGAACGGAAGTTCTGACCTGAGCTCTCACGGTTTCGCATCTACCCCTTTACAGATATCATCTGTGGTATACTCACCTGTAAGACTGAATATTTGGGATCTGGATACGGGAGTATATTCAAGTGGAGTCATACACAATTAAGTTTAAGTCTCTAAAACATTAATATCGTATCTCGATTCAATTGAAATCTGTGTGAAAATTTAAGTGGACAAACATACTGATAATCTAGGTAAATTGTTTAGAACTCAATATGTAATCAAGCTTAACGGTGTTAGTGATATGTTTCACAACTGATATGATCCTCTTGCACAAACTCACAAAAATATTGTCTGTAAATAGTTGTTTTCTGTTTTTCTATTTTTTAATTCTGAAAATCCAAAAAGATTTTTGGTGTGTTTTAGCATAAGTTTTGAAAAAGTCAAAAAGATTTTTGACAACTGGTGTTAAGATGCTGATTTTTGAAATTCAAAGTGCTAAACTTGAAGAACTGGTTTGGGAGAGTGTATGTGAAGTTGTTAATTTTGTTTGCAAAAGAGCTAGTAATCGATTCTGAATGCAAAATCATTATTATAGCTTATCAACAAAGTTTCTGAAAAGTTTGAAAGTTTAATTTTTAATAATAGAAACTTATAGTTAGGTAGAGATTGTGCAGGTTTATGCTGAAGTGCCAGGTTACGATTTTGAACCTGATGACGTTGTGAATTCCAGACTACGATCCCAGCTGTGTGAGAGGGGGAGTCTGAAAACACTGTGTCAACATTCAAGAAAGAAGAGTTTGTTGATGATGAAGATAGAGAATGAGGATTCTTGAAGTGACAGATATTTCAGAGGCAGGTTGTCGACTGATGAAGATAGTAGATTGACATGTGTGAAGACTCTATGAAGACTCCGTCAACATCCGAGGGGGAGTCTGTTGGTGCACTTACGTCTGCTGACTACGTCTTTCATTGAGTCTTGAAGTTGAACAGATCAAATATGGCACGGAAACCTAGAAATACATGTTTGTATAGGGTTCGCTTATCAGTCACTAGGTTAGGTCCGCTCATGTGTCATATATTGTCTAGGTTCGCTTATTCGGTCATTGACTGGATTCGCTTATATGGCATGAAGCCAGGTTCGCTTATATGAATGTTCATATAAGCGAACCCAACTCAGTATATATAGGGGGTGTTTAGAGCAAACCAAGACAGACAGTTTATGGTGTATTTTGTTCCGGCATGCTGCTGAAGTGCTGTCAAACCTTGTAATTGCGTTCAATATCAATAAAACAGCAAGTTTAAACTGAATACAGCTTGAATAGCACCGGATTATTAGTTTCCGTCTCTTAATTCGGATACGAACTTCTCTGAACGACTCAAACAGGGCCGAGATCGATCCTACAAATCATGACAACTCTTCAATCTTGATCGGTCTTCTTCAGGAACTTTTCCTGGAATCATGTACCCGGATCTTTCTCTGGCTCTAACTCTCGTCAGACTCCCTCTTTCACCAAGCTGGGATCGCTGTCTGGAATTTCTTATCACCTTTGAAATTATATCCAGGCTTTTTTCTCTAATTAAGCTCTCCGCAGGTTCTGATGCATCTCCTGGCTTTTCGAAGCAACAGGATCAGAAACCTTTCCATCACCTACACACCTCAAACTCTCAAACATATAACAAAAAATATTGTGATTCAAATTAATGAATCATCTAAACATTTGAGGATTTACTCATTAAAAAACTTTTCCAAAAATTTGAATCATTCTAAATTCTGATTCAACTTAATGAATCATTTTAAACATTTCAAATCAATTATCCAACCCAACTGTTCATCATGTTTAGCCTTTGGAATTTTGAAAATCAGCTCTTCAACATCAGTTGTCAAAAATCTTTTTGGATTTTTCAAAATATGTAAACTGAAATGCAGAAATGAAATATGTACAAACACTATTTTTTGTGAGTTTGTGAAAGAGGATCATATCAGTTTTGAGACACATCACAAGCACCGTTAAGCTTGATTTCATTTTAAGTTCTAAACAATTCACCTAGATTGTCAGTATGTTTGTCCTCTTAAATTTTCACACAAATTTCAACTGTTTCGAGATACGCTATTAGTGTCTTAATTACTTAAACTTATTCGTGTGTCCCACCACTTGAATATACTCCTGTATCCAGATCCCAATATTCAGTCTTACAGGTGAGTATACCACAGATGATATTTGTAAAGGGGTTAAATTGCGAGGGCCGTGAGAGCTCAGGTCGATACTTCCGTATACGCAGAGAGATGACGGCTTCGACTTTTGGTGTGTCCCCTTTAGAGGATCTTTTCTTCAACAGCAATGATTATCAATTTTATTGTTTAATCATTTTTGCTGAGGGCTTTTGCTGTATTTCAAGCATTTTGCAGAAAGCATTATACGGGGACTAGGTTAGAATTTCCATTCAGCAGAAGTCCCGGTATAATACCCCAGATATCACTGAGCATAAAGACCTAGTATCTCAAAATAAGGGACCTTTCAAACAAGATTTCAGGGGTTACCTATATATCCAAGAAGTTGTTACCCACAGAATAAGCAAGTTTGAATTTTTAGGTTTATATCTCGTCACAATCTACTAAATGTGCAAAAACCTACTGACACATCCACAGTGAGATTGTTTATCACATTTTTAACTTTACATTTCTTTAGCATGTTGTGATAGTCTACTGATGTACTATCATTTCCTCTTGTTTCAGCAAAAATCATTTTTAAATTTTTCATGTTTTTGACATTTTCAAATTTTCTAATTTTTTAAAAAATTTTACTCCCCCTAAAATCAAAATATGTTTCAATTTTGATTTTCTTGGAAAATTTGAAACAAACTGTACAAACTTGACAACTTGATGAGAATCACTTCAATTTTCCATCCCACCTGGCGTAAACAATCAGAACTCCCCCTTTCAACAAACTATTTTCCCATTATGATTTCAAAACACTTAAGTTTGTTTTAATCAAAATGGTTTTTCCGGAAAAATTAGTTTGTTTATCAACCACTTGTAGGTTTGGGGTCACTTCATCACTTTGTTTCTCAAACACATGAAAGATTTATCATTTCCGGTTTTAAAAACTCAACACCACTTGTAGAAAATCAAGTACAACTTAATGTCCCTAGTTTACCACATGTAAGACGAAAAATCACGAGAGTGAAATTTCTCAAGAAAGATGCCGATTCATGTTCCACGCTTACCAACCTGGGAACTCCGGCAAGTTAGGTTTTTCATTTGAAAAGTTTCACCCAAGCCTGACGATCCTTGGGTGTTTTTGAAATTCCTTTTGACAATGATGGAAAATTTTCATCATTCATTGTCAAACCGGAATCTCCACTTTTTACCTCAACCAATGGCTCCTCTGGCTTTGACGAACCAGAATCATTGCCTGCACATGGCTTGTCTGACTTTGACCTGTCAGATTCATCGCCTGCAGGTGGCTTGTCTGACTTCGACCCGTCAGATTCATCGCCGACCATTTTCTCTTTCCTTTTTAACCTGTCTGTCCTCAGATTTGTATCTGATGAACTCAGTTTGTCAGTCTTTAAAGAGCAAATTGGTTTATCAGATTTTTTATCTGATTTTCCTTTTGTATCCTAGGACAAAATCTTCTCCAAATACTCTCGCGCCTTCTTCCTCTTCTTTCTCAGTCTGTCTTTCTGCCCCTGTGAAAGTTTAACTTTCTTTTCTTGAATTGTCTATTCTTGAACTTTAGGTTTTTGAACCTTCTGTTCTTTGGGCTTGACATTGACTGGAATCTTTGCCATTTTCTGAGAATTAGCCCTCGATCTTTCATTTGATCTCCTTGGGTAAGCTCTGGGAATGTGACCTCTGATTTGGCAGTTATAGCATCTTCTCGTCTCATATCTCCAACTCTGGCAGTTAACAGCAATGTGTCCTCTCACTCCACAAGTGTAACACATTATGTTATCGTACCATTCACCACTTTCACACCAGATGCTCAGATCATAGCATTGTCTGGGTTTGTGGTAATCATCACTCCTCCTGAAAACTGGATTTGGCTTTGAAGCACTGTGGTCAAACCTGCACCACTTTTCACCAACTATTTTTGAGTTTTTGTTTTCCAATTTTTGTGATTTTTGAATATGATTGGATGACTGAACTGATGAACTTTTATTATCTTTTTGGGAATTTTTCAAATTTTTAATTTTTTGTTTTTGTTCTATAGTCTTCTTCAAAGGTTTCTGCATAGAGCATTCACCTTTTTCAGTAGAATGTAAAACAGTTTCTTGAAATTTTTCTTTTAATTTCAAAAATATTTTTTGTTTTTCATTTTCATCATCAGCTCCTTCATCACAATCCTCTACTTTGACATTGTCAAAGTTTGTGACATTGTCACTTATTGAAACAGAATTGATCGGTTTTGGACAGGGGATATTCAAAAACTTAGATGATGTCACAAAACCTTTCAATTTCTTTTCAAGCTCATTAATTGTAGCTCTTGAATTCTCTGCTTCATTCTCAAGCTGAGATATTCTCTCAAGATGAGACTTGATTGATTTTTCATTTTCAATTTTCATGTTTTTAAGAACAGATTTTTCATTTTCCAAAACTTTTATCTGTTCTTAAAATTTTGTTTCATTTGCTTTTAAATTTTTGTTTTCAAGCTTTATCCAGAAATTTTCATTTTCTGAAGATTTCTGTTTGCTTTCAAAAAAATTTTCTTCTAACTCTTTGATTTTCTTTCGAGCACTTTCACCTTCTTTTTCAAGTCTAATAATTTTCTGAAGATGGGAATTTATCATTTTTTGCTTTTCGATGTTATTTTTACTAAAAATATTTCTCCCATCTTCAAGAATTTTTATTTGACTTTGAAATTCTTTTACCATTTTTAATTTTTCATTTTCAAAACTTTTGATTTTATCATCAAAGATTTTTGTACTTTCTTTCAGTTTCTTGTTTTCCAATGTCAAATTGTTCAAACTACTTAACAGTTTGTCATTTTCATCTTTCAGTTTTTCACAATCTCCCTGCAAAACAAGAATCTGTATATAATCATCAACTTGCTTCTTATCATTCAACTTTTTGACTTCCAAAGTCAAACTTTCCGCATCTTTCAAGAGTTTGTCATTTTCAGTCTTAAAGCTGTCACATTTAGAGCACACTGATTTAGAACTTGAAGATCCAAACTTCACAGATTCTTCAATTTTTGAAGCTTCTTCTTCCTTTGTCCTGAATGTACCTGCACAAAAAATTTTAACGAAATCAAGAGGATCCGCATTCTCATCAATATAACAACCCCTCTTCATATCGTATTTCATAACATATTTTGCTCTAATACATTCAACAATCCTTTTGCTCATCTCAAACATTCACTCCATTCAATAGGTAATGCATCAGCAAACTTTGTTATTTTTTCAGCATCTGATAAGAAAATCTCATGATTTTTTAGGTAACCTAGTAAAACATTATATCGGTTTCTAGATCACCCAATGTTTCATTTTTCAAGCACACAAAATATTTAAAACTTTTTACCCGAACATCCTTTTTCACATTTCTATAACTCTCATCTATAAATCCTCGATTCCAATTATTAAAACTCTCAAAATAATAATTTTCCTCTTCATCAAACATCATTCTCATCTTTTAAACAATCCCAACAAGTTTTCTCACAAAACAACATGTCAAGCGAAATTAGAGTTTTCAAGTAGAAAACCCTTTGGAGCGGAATCACTTGGTAAGCCTCGAGCGGAATCAGGATGATTCACTTCGAGCGGAATCACAGTTAACCCTCAAGCGAAATCAGATTTTAATCCCTTGGAGCAAAATCAGAAATTATCCCTCGAGCGGAATCAGAAGTTGACAATTTAGAGCAAAATCAACAGATAATTCCGGGTGGAATCACCTCAGGAGCGGAATCACAAGTGAATCACGAGCGAAATCAGAAGATTCGAGCGGAATCACTGATTCCGCTTCTACCGTTTGGAGTGGAATTAAAACTTTTCAAATGAAAACCTAATTTCGCTCAGAATTACGAGCGGAATCAACCAAATGCTGTTTCGAGCGGAATCAGGTTTCGAACCATTTTTAATGAGTTTTAAGTCGTATTTTATGCTGAAACTCTCAAGGGTTTGTTAATTGTCAATTTTACACAGTCTGTGAAAATTTGAACCAGTTTTGGCCTTTAAAACTTTCTGTAGAGATGAAAGAAGGTGTAGGAATCAGAATTTTCCAGCGAAAACGAGCTAAACAGAAAGAACTCTTCCTCCTGAGCTCTGATACCACTTGTAGGATCGCGAGATGACCTAACGAGTCGATCAGAAGAGTGCTCAGACAGAATCAGAGGCGGAATTCATTGATTCTGTCTTTGTTTAGCTTGTTTAACACTAGAAATCACTAATTTTGTCTCTGTTTATTGATCTGCTAACAATATACAAGCTGGAGACGATTTGACAGGGCTTCGCCGTTACATACAAGACCTCAATTTCCTGATTTCGCTCATATCTGCCTATATATAGGCTTAGGGTTCCGCTCGAACATGCATGTGCATTTCGAGCAGAAGCAGACTTTACACATAGGAGCGGAATCATAGACTAAACAACAGGAGCGGAATCAGGATTTATGGTGATTTCGCTCCAAATGACACAATGTCATTTCGAGCGGAATCAGCCTTAATACAAGTATCCTCGATTTCCGTGCACTGTACAAACAGCCCTATACTAAGACTCGAACGAAGATAAAGTCGACAGACAACTGCACCAACATAACGACCTGGAAGGCATGTAACAACGACTCGAGTCAACAACAAAGTTGAGTGAGTTCACAGTTGGTTGTTTAGTTTTAAGCTGTTTCCGAAAACATGGTTTGTCTTTTGCTGCCTTACTTGCCGTGGGGGTTACCCCATAGTCTAAAATATGATTAACCAGTTCCTTCTTTATTACCCAAACCATATCCATAATCAGTGGGGGCTTCCCCATGTGAACCACTAGACCGTTACCACATCGACTACTAACGAAAATAAGTTGTGTCCTACGTCAATGTCTATCATCATTGACAGTTTGCCATAGTCCATTAGTACACGCCTGTCCGACTGGCACGGTGTGAGGTTTGTTAAACCTAATAGCGCTATTAACTAATGACTCGCTCGCCATTGGCCTCGGCGATTAAGTCGATATAAAATGAGGGACTTAATGATAGAATTTTGTCTAGTAAGTTTTAAGGTGGTTGTCCTACCCAAGGAGGACGAACGTACGTATTCTACCCAAGGAGAATGCGCAGGATTAATATTGGCATCCTACCCATGGAGGATGGCGGTACATATCCTACCCAAGGAGGATATGTAGGTTCCGTTTTAATTCTTTAACCCATTCCCAACCACTGGGAATCCCATGCCTTAAAAAGTGTGTGAACTCACCTTGGTTTGCTCGGTTAGATTAATTACTCAAATAATCAGGAAATCAAGCATGTCCTAATAAGGTACAGATAACAATCAGTTTCTCATGCATAACACGTATCCTACGTACGGTTTATCTACTCATTACTTCAATAACTTACCACACAATTCTAATGTTAAGGTACTTTATTAAGTTATATTATTTTACCCGAAAATAATATAACTATCTCACAAAATAAACAAGTATCCACACAAGTGTTCTAGTATAAGATATATATATTCTAAATATATATTTACCCATTTTTATTTACAAAAACCAACCTCCGACACTATGTATTTGTTACAAAAATTATGGTGAAGTTTATATTCGAAACACAAGTTATAAAATATACTTGTAACGCTTGTTTAGAAAATTATTTTCTAAGTGTTGGAATTTTTAGAAAATTTCGCCAGAGTTTCCTTTGTAAATGGAGGTGTCCATGCTAATAAGCATATCATTTTCTTTTCCAAAAATCATTCAACAATCAACAAAAATTTACCAAGAACAAACTATTCTATTTACAAACCAACATGAACTTGATGTTCCATACAAAACGCGTAGTAACTTGGTATGGCGTTTAGTGGGTTTAGTTACCCTTCAAAGTGCGTTTACTTTATTTAAAATCTCATTCTCGGGATTTTTAGATGTTCACAACTTGTGAACATATTTTACAAAAATATTTATTTACAACATTTTCATGTGTCACTAGTATCCATATACTTACTTTATTTCCAAAAATAATGTAAGGATCGTGATCTTTCAAAACCGTCTTTTAAACTTGGATTATTTAGGAAAATCATTCACAAGTTTTAGATCTACAAGATCACTAGTTCACTTGGTTTATTATTTTTCAAGAAAAATCATTTTTCTTTCAAGTTCATGTGTAGACTAAAAGATGACTATTTCATGCAAGCACATAATCACCTCTAACTTGTTAAACCATGTTTTTAATCATGCTTTAACAAGTTCCATATGATGATCAATCATCATATTACTAGTAATCACCAAGTAACATCATACATACGCAAAATAACATCATTCTAGCATTATTTCGTCTTATGTAAAGCTTATGTTCAAGTTTTATGTTTATGATCTTTAGTGTTCATATTCTTTCATCATGATATAACTATTAACCACTAAAAACATGGAGTAAACAAGGATCAAAGAGGCTTACTACTAGCTTTTAAGGTAGGGAAGAAACAAGATGCAAAAGTGGTGGATAATGGCAAACGAAGGTGGTCCTTTAACTTCTGCAAGCACCAAGCTTCCTTATTCACCTTCTAACATCTTGTGTACACTTGAGATTGAATGAATGAAAGTTGAAAATGGTGGTGGTGATGAGGGGTATGTTCGGCCGAGTTTAAGTGGGAGAGGGAGAGAAGGAGTTGAAGTGAGGATGAGGATGCTTAGTGTTTTCTTATAACCCTTAATTGATATTATCCAAGAGTCCTAGTGTTCCCCAAGTACCATGCACCATGAAATCAAAAACCAATGAAGATTACTTGATAGTTTTAGAAGATTTACAAATCTTGGGTGGGCCCCTTAGAGTGAGCCGTAGGTAGCATGGGGGGGGGGTAGATGTAAATTGTTGGGTGAGTAGGTGATTTAATGGAAGGTTAGGGTGTAGGACTTGTGTTTAGTGTGTTACATGCTTTATGTAATATGTTAGTGTGCTCGGGAACCATAACTAGCTCAGAAAAATAAAGATAATGTTTCTTGCAACATTTTAGTGTTCCGGATAATGTCCGGTTGTTCGGTTAGATACGGGTTCGTTAAAGCGCTAAGTTATTCCATATAGTGTCCTATATATATCTTTTTGTGACACTTTTAATTCCCAACACTTAGGGAAGCATACATGACTATTTAGTCAATTTTCTTCACAAGACTAGTATGTTAACAAGCACGTGTATGTATGACGCAGTAATCAGAAAGTAGTTAAGTAATTCAGCACAGTCATCAAGCACTTTTAATTAATATTAATAAATCGTACGAATACATGGAATTATGAGGGTTGTCACATATTTACCACCGTTCACACTCTTTAACATAGCACGAGTGAAGCAATTGGCTACTGACTAAATCAACAAAACTAAAAATGATCGAAGATAAGATAATATAATGCAATTAATGAAAATATTTAATACATCGTTTGGAACTGAATTAAAGCAGTATTTTGAAAACACATTTACTTTATTTGTAGATTTAAAATGCTATTTAGTTGTCAAATAATATTGTTATAACATAACTTAAATTTGTAATCCAGATGTCATATTAACATGACCAAATTACACAAATCAACTTTTATGTATACCCGAACATGCACCTTATACCTTTAAGTTTGAAAAGCAGTAGATCAATGTTAAACTTTAATTTTCTTTTCTTTTTTTTTTTTTGCAAGTATCAAGCTTTTGCACAAACTTGGTTCGATTTCTTAGATAAGTCATATCACATGCAAAATGTTAAGGTATTTTGGTCTTTTTCCAGCCCATTTATTTAGTAGTTCCTTTTTTAAATACACACACATTTACTAAATACAGAAAAAAACAACAAGAGAGAGAGAGAGAGAGAGAGAAAGTGAGACAGAGAGAGAAAGTTAAAGAGATGGAGGATGGTGGTGAGTGTTAGCAGTGACGGTGGTTGTGGTTCCAACAATGATGATAGGTGGAGATGTTCCCCGCCACCAACACAGATAGTGATAGTGATGAGGATGGTGTTGTCCCTTTGCGGACAGTGACGACGGGGTGGTTATGGTCAACAGAGATGAACAACGACTAGGATTTCATACTTAACCCCCGATAACGCCTCCAATAACCACACTTAGTGACAGTCACATGCTTGGATGTACAGCGACGGTAAATGTTTATGGTTTAAATGTTGGGTACAGTGGTGGTAAATGATGACGGTGGTAGTCGTTTTGGGGACAAGAGGCTTTTTAGTGATGGTTATGGTGGTGTTGGTGACTATATAGTGGTTGCTAGCGGCAGAGAACCCTCCGGGCAGGAGTCCGTGGTGTTTACATGGTAGTTGAAGGTGGTGCTTGATGGTGTCGTGGTGGTAGGTTTTCAGAGGTGAAGGTATGGTGCTAATGGTTTGGCGGAATGGTGTTCGACGTTGTGGTGACGGGGTGGTGGTAAGCTGTTAGGCAAGTCGTCAACACCTAAAGTGTGTAACCGACGGAGGTGGTAACCGACGGAGGTGGTAACCGACGGTGATTGCGACAAACGATGTTGGAGGAGGTAATAAGTTGGGATTAAAAAGACAAAAATACCCTCACATACTTTGCATGTGAGGTGAGTTAACAGAGAAAACATACTTGGTGTATGACAAAAGTTGATACCGCAACAAAATTTAAAGTAAAAGGCTGATTCTAGCGCTTTTCTAAACCAAAAGGTATAAGCTGCAAGTTTGAGTATACATAAAGATTGATTTGTTTAATTTTGAATATTAACGTAACAAAACATTATGGAAATCAAGTAAAAAAGGTGATTCACTTTATTCAAAATATTGTGTGAATGTGTTTGAAGAAGGATGTTGGTTCAAATATGATCAATTAATAACCATAGCCATGGAGCCTCTCGCCCGATGCCACCATACTAGAATATGCAAGAATCCCTACTTTTAGTCAACGAGGTACCGTCTGTTGAAGCTGATTTTACAATACGACAAGCTTTCGTCATTGTCACTTTGATACAACAAGCTACAAGGTCCGATCCGGAGAAGTACAGCGAAACAACGACATTGATAAGGTTGTTTCATGATGGAAATCACTTGAATGGAATATCGCCGAAGGAGTTTTCTCTAATAAATCACTTGAATGGAATATCGCGAAGGAGTTTTCTCTGATAAATCACTTGAAGGTGACAGGGATGGGAGTGTGAACTTTGATCTAGTTTGATGGGTCAGTGATAAATTGAGAAAGGGAAAGGATCGATTGAGAAAGGGTAAGACCTCACAGTGATCAATTGAGATAGGGGTGTGGATCAATTGATGGGTCGGAATATGACCGTGTTAGAACGGGTCTTAGTCTATTTTCCGCGTGGTTGTATTAATACCGATCGTTCGTTACGACCTAACCCGGTTTTTGCGGGTGTGTCAGTAAAAAATAAAGACGGTTTAACGTGCATTTGTATCGATTCTCGGAATTGAATAAAATAACTGACAACCACCTCCTCATTTACATCAGTACAAGTGTTTTAAAATGTTATGTTTTGTGTTTTTCTTCCCTAAACAACCCAAAACATTATGGCTAAGTCCAAAACATGATGCCTACATGTCAATTCTTATGTCTTCTCACATTTCGTACAGGAACCTCACACAATATATATATATGGAAGTATTTGGAGAAAACTCATGGTTATTGTGAACCTAGGAAACTTTAACCTCCTCATATTTTTAGATTTTGAAAAAAAAGCACACATGAAATATACATGTTTTTAAGAGTTTTGAACAAAAAAAAAACGCCACGAGGATATTTTTTTTAAATAAACAAGTTTTGCGCAATGCGCTGTAACATATGTTACACTAAAACTTGTTTATTTTTTAAAAAATCAGGTCGGCACTTTTTTTATATTTATTTTCTCAAAAACCTTAAAAACATGTATATTACATGTGTGATTTTTTTCAAAAAAAAATGTTTGGAGCTTAGAGTTTCCTAGGTTTTCTCAATAACTAAGGCTTTTTTATATATCCTTTCTCTCTTATACATATATCCCGCCAAAACCAAATTTGGCACAATATTCCTTACAATATTCTGGTAGCTGCAACCCGTTAACTAACTATTTAAGTTGCATCTTTAGTCTCACATACCAAATCCTAATCACCATCGCAATCGTCAGACTAATCTTATGGTTCATCTTCCGCCCAAGTATCCCTAAATTTTACGTCGTCGATGATGTAACCCTCACTCGATTTACCCCCGACCCTACCAACAACACTCACAACTACAACATCACCTTAACATGATGTACCAAAACTCTAGCCGTCTTTTGGGGATCTACTACCAAATTATTGAGGCTAACGCGTTGTTTCACGACTAGCGGTTTTCGACAGCAGTTGAGCAATGTTTTTTTAAGGCACAAGAAGGAGAAAAATGTGGCATCATCCTTGACGTTTCTTTTCTAGTAATTGGGGAATAACCTGCAACTAACTCGTTGACGCATGGATCTCAAGTTTCATTTTACATAACCTTGTTGGAAAATGTTGTAGATTCGTGTAAACGAAGGAGATATGAGTAGGTTATGAATTTCTTGAAAAAAAAAAATAAAGGGGTGTCAAAGGACTTGTCTCCTTTACAGGGGTGAATCTACACTATCCTGTGGGGGAGTGGCCACCCCCTTAGAAAATAGTGAAATTTTAAGGAAAAAATCTTTGTTGTCCGGTTCCAAGTTCGATTAAGTCTGCCTATTGCCTCAATCCATACTAAAGATAACATCATCAAAGATTTTTAGGTTAGCCATGAAAACTTCTGTGTTTTAAGCTTTTGAGTAAACTGCCATTTTGGTCCCTGTGGTTTGGCCAGTTTTGTCACTTTAGTCCAAATCTCAAACTTATTACATCTGGGTCCCTGTGGTTTGCATTTTGTTGCCATTTTAGTCCAAATTTCAAAAACCCCCTATTTTGACTGATTAAAGCTGTCCTTTAGTGCAGGGGCATTTTGGTCATATATGCAAAAGTGCCCAAACCATTCAACCCCATCATCACCATTCATTGCCTTCACTGTATAAACCACCATTTAAAACCCCTGATCAGTTTTCGTGCAATTCACCTACTTTCCCCAAATTTAATTCAACAACCATCTCCCACCTGATCTAGCTCAACACCCTCTTCAAATACTTATATAATTCAACAATTTCTTGCTGTTTTTAGTAAAATGGAGAGCAAATGGAGGAAAGTAAAGATGGCTTTGGGCTCTAATTTCTGTGTTTATGTTCCTACGGCTAATACCGACGTCTCACCACCGCCATCAGACGCCGCCTTGTATACACACATACATCTGCAGCTCTCTCTCTCTTATCTGAACTACCACCACACCACCACCACCCCCACCACCCCCACCACCGCATCATCCCCACCACCACCATCCCGCTGCCGCCAACACCACCATCTCTCTCTTCTCTCTCTCCTCTCTGTCCAACCGATTTCTTCTTCGTCTCTCAGCTGAAACGATCTGTGCATTCCCCTAACAATTCTCATGAGATTGAAGACGAATTAAAGAACAATTGAAGAGCGATGAAACCCTAACCCTAGCCTTAGAGAACCTGCAATCGGAAAGATAATAAGGCACGAAAAGAATCTGTGATTTGAAGAGTGTCGATTGAGAACAGAGATCGAAGAAACCCTAGAGGAATTTTGGAATTTGTGATGTGAAGAGTGTCAGAGTGTCGATTTGAAGGGGAAAGTTTGTAGGGTTTTTGTGGAGCACAAATCGATTTGAAGGGGAAAGTTGGTATGTCTGTATTGTACTGTGTGTATGTATGTATATCAGTATATGTATATATGGAGATGGAGATGAAATTGGGTATGGTTGAACACGTGGCGGAAGTTTGGGGAGCACGTGAGTGTCAGGTGAGGTGAGAGAGAGTGTGTGTGCAGGAAGAGTGTATAATGACCAAAATGCCCCTGGGGAAAATGACAAAAACCAGGTTTTTTTTTTTTTTTGAAATTTGACCTGATTTGAGATTTGGACTAAAATGGCAACAAAATGCAAACCACAGGGACCCAGATGTAATAAGTTTGAGATTTGGACTAAAGTGGCAAAACTGGCCAAACCACAGGGACCAAAATGGCAGTTTACTCTAAGCTTTTTTTATACTTTGGTGGTGAGAGAATGAAGAAGACAATGTGATTTTGCGTTGGGTGGTGTGAGGCTATATAAAAACAAAATGGTACACAATCATATGAATGAGTGCAAACCCCATCAAAAATATACCCAACCACATTTTGACGCGTAGACTTTGAAACTCTAAATCTTGTTTTTCTCTAATGGAATTATTTTATAGAACACTCTTTAAGAAGAACCCGTGAGTTTCACGGGTGGCTTAACACAAACATGTAATATCTATTGGCATTGAGATGAACTTTGTAATGAAAGAACTTTCCAATATAAACACATAAAAATGATACTGAACTAAAAAATTATAGATAAATGAGTACATGAAAATCACAAATCACTAAATTTAGCTATGAACCTTTATATATGATTTAATTGATTTTTTTATGATATATTAAACATGTTTAATGCATGGCTCTCGGTTCTCTACTTTTTTAGTGTTCCTCATTAAACCCAACACACACAACACACACACACACACACACACACACACATATATATATATATATATATATATATATATATATATATATATATATATATATATATATATATTCAAGGATAATATTCATTTTAAAGATCTAAATGAGAATGTTTCAAGCATATATCTTTGTTTATAAATTAAACTTACGTTTTATGTAAAATATTCAATTAGCTTGTTACTTTGTTTCACTATTTTTAGTGGATTGTAATAGTATGTAAAAGTGGACCATTGAGTTAAACATTCATAATTCATACTTCAATTTATAATCCAAGTATTTTGTGACATTACTTCTTCCACTCAAAAGTCGTTTCAACATCATATCAATGGCCCATACATAATCATCTGATGGCCCGATGCTACTACACATTGTATCCATATCAACTTACCTTGTAACCTTGATATTTAATGTGTACGACTTAAAAAGATCAAAAGATAAAATGTCCAAAAGGGTAACCTTTCCTAGGCAGTGCTAGGTACCAGCTTTATGTTATTTTACCAAAATAAATTAATGGATCTTGAAATAATATTCTCAACACGCAACCTACAAAGAGCAAGAAATAAAGAAAAAAATAAGCAAAAAAAAAAACTATAAGTACCAATAATACTTGTACATAGAAAGTTCTCCATTAGCGCCTTTCTATTTCTTTAAATTTCAATCTATGTATGACCCAATCAAAAGCCGCCTCCTTTATCTCTTCAATGATCTTGTGCTGAACCGCGTTTGCACATTTGAACACTTTCCCATTTCTTGCTTTCCATATACTCGACATCGTTAAAGCATAGACTGCATGAATCAATCTTCTTCGAGCCGCTGAACAATCCAAGTCGTTTATACTCATTTTTTTCACAAACTGTATCACTGTTTTGGCCCAAGGGTATATTCAACAAACTTTTTTATGTGATGCCATATTCCTTCCATAAACCTGCTGGTTATTAATAGATAACCCGCCGTTGCAAAAGACCCATTTTACATTTGCATCTGGATCCTCTATTCGATAACATCGCCACTGTTGGAATCCTTCCCTCCACTGCTCTCCATAAAAATAAACTGACTTTTGGTATAACTATTTTATTTCGGAAGAAGTCATCCACTAATCTATTCACATCCAAACTGCATAACAGCGCATGCCTTAGGGACTTAACCGAATAACTCGTTTCGACATCGTCTTTCCAAACCGGTAAACACATGACAACAACACGATATTATTAACAATCTGCAACACAAAACATAAGTAAATTAGGTAAAAAAAATAGCATCCACATGTTTTAAGAGCAGGCATCAAGGATATGGACTTGAAGTTTACAAAATCACCACTACAAAAGTAATAATCTATCACCACTACAACTTTGGAAGACCCCACATTTGAAACATGAATGTGAACATCTCCATGGACCTACAAAAAGTTGAGAGAAACTATAAATGGAGTATTGTTTTTACTTTTTATAGCACTTAGTATATTCATGTTTAACACATTAACTACTTATTAAAGTACCAAATTAAAAAAAAAATTATTCATATTTAACATATTAACTACTTATTTTAGTACCAAATTAAAAAAAAATGTTGGTGAGTCAACTGACTTGACTAACCTTTTTCAACCTGTATCTAAAAACTACCCCTTTTGCCATTACTCAACCCGCCTATTTTCCGGTCTTTACTTTTTTCAGGAGGTTCCAAAAATTCAAAGTTTTCTATTAAACTGCCCGTTTGACCGAACTAATTTTGCTCCAAACCCATATTGAACCAAACTTAATTATTAAATATTTAAATGAACCGAACTCATTTTTGATCTGAATCCGAACTCAACTTTTAATCCTAACCCATATTGGCCCGAACCCATTCTGACCCAAAGTAGCTTTAATCGGTGACTGCACCTGCCTGGCCCGCCCAGTTTGCTAGTTGGTTCAAATACTTTCCTTAAAAGCTACATGCCAAGTAATCTTTGTTGTGTGCACAGTTGAGATGTATCAATGATACGAAAACCACATGCCAATAAATAACTCATATCGACCTCATTGTATGCGCAAACTACATTCTCACCATCTATTTTGATGATGATCTCTTCAAGCTCTTCGGAGTCCTTGTCCTAAAAATTAAAAACTATAAGAATTAAAGCTTCAATGCATTATAACTTTTAATGTCCATAAAATATTTCACATATATATACTCATCAATTTAGTAATAAAATTATCTTTGAAAATATAGGTGAATTATTTGAAAAGTGGTGATTTCTTTTCCACAAGTAGGCCTATATACTTTAATATTTGGGTACCCATGAAGAACTTGTAAAAAAAATCTATGGAGTACCTTGATCACATGGTGATTGTTATTTGGGTGTATAACCGAACCATTCACTATTATAGGTAAAAGAGAAATGGTAAATGAAAAAGGTTAATAGACGGGTTTCTCACTTAACTCGGAAAAAAAAAACATAAGTTTAAGTAGAAAGTCCATCGATATGCTCGTCGAATTTACGGCCCTTCTAATCCCAGACACTTAGCAACACATCTAACACGTAACCGGTCTCTTCCAAGCACCTTCTCCAGAGAAAAAAAAAACATAGTTTATAATAATGACTTATAAAGTCAAAATGAAAGTCAAGGTATGTTGTACCTAAACATAACGTCAGTTTACTTGTTCCAACCAGTCGATTTTCACGCACACGTACACTTTCATATTTGAACACATGGCTACTTCTTTTTAAAATGGATGCTATTGTGTACACTCACACCATTAAATCACCAAGAAGTCGAACGCTAACTTCAAAACTTATTCTTGGAGATATTATAAATGGAGGAGCCGTAAACCCTTTCCTAGAATTGAAAATAAAAAAAAAATAAATAAATAAAAAGACTTAAAAATGGAGCAATAATCTTGAAAAAAAACCAAATTTTAAGAAAAAATAGATTAAAAGCGCTCCTGTTGTGCACAATATCCCCCGTGCTAATGTCAACATAACCCAATGATTCATGTTTTTAAACAGCAAAACAACCTCAACGTAACTGGATTTGTATGTGTTATTTTAGGTGCAGTTTCTAACTAACAGTCTTGTGTTTAGACAACTCAATCTGGCCAAACAAAAAAATACTCGTTTTGACTTGCTATTCAACCAGGCCGACCAAACCATGACCTGAAGAAAGTAGCGATCACAACTCACAAGTATAACTCTCTTGTAGCCCGTGGATTTTGACTAAGAGAGATATTGATAATTCAATCAGCAATATTAAATCAACTCGACCATGAAAGTCTATTACTTTAGGTGCCAATTTGGAACCAGTTTATCCGAAACAAAAAACTACTTGTTTTGACTCATTATTCAATTAGCCCGACCCAAACCTGAAGAAAGTAATCTCACAAGTATAACTATCAAAGAGCCCATGGACTTGGGCTTAAATAGATATGGAGAAATCAATAAGCTCAAATAAGAAAGTTACAATGATCAGTTTGACCACAATAATTATGTGACACTCGAGGTTTTTCCGAACGATCACCTTGTAATATTTTGTGTATATGATTATTATTAAATGAAAACGTGATCCTTTGTGCATTTTATGTGTTGTATGTATTATATATGTAGTATAGATATATTTATGAGAACCGAAACCACGACCCGAGACCACGACTCGCAACCACTCGGTTGCGAGTGGGTCACTCGGTTGCGAGTGGGCCTTTGGGCCGTAACCGGTTTGGGTCGAAACCCCAAGCCCAACCCGAAACATCCCCTTGTATATATATCCCACCTTTCCCCCACTTCTTCCATTTTACACACACAAACACTCCTCAAACTCTCTCTCTACTAGAAATCCTCAACAACACACCCCAATCCCTTCCTATTTTCGGTTCAAGCAAAGATCCCGGACAAGAAACTCGGTCAAGACTATCACTCGGACATTCCATCTTCTCGGTTCTCTTTTCTTTGTTTTCGGCTCCTCCTTTCATAACCGGTTAGTGCTATCTTTTGTGTTATCTTTTGTGTATAAGATTTATATGGGTTAAAGGAACTAGAAATGCTTGGTTAGTAGTTTTTGGTATGACTTTTAGGTTGATTTGTAAAAGTTTGACACTATGTGGTTACATGTTTAGAAATGGTAGTGTAGGAATGTTCATGCCAACCAAAACTATGTTCAAGATTATAAAAAATGAATGCTTCGTTGTTCTTGCAAAATGATGTTGTTAAATATGAGATTTCGGATATATAATGCATGATTTCTTATTTTGCATCATGATCTTGTTGTAAATATGTAATTTTTGGTTCATAAATGTGTGATTTGTTATGGTGAAAACCCTAGAAATATATGAAGATAGGATGAACTTGTTTGAATATGACTTGAAGATGTAAAAATGGCAAAGTTTGATCTATCTTTACTAGCATTCAGATTAGGCAAAGTGTTAGTGAAATATTATTGGTTGTTTCCTAAAATGGGCCTGAATTCTTGGTACTATTTGGACTGTCATATCTGCATCATCACGTGTATATGAAAGTGACAGATTACGACTCGCAACCACGGCATTACGACTCGCAACGACAGCATTCCGACTCGAAACCACACGGTTGCGACTCGCAACCAAAGCATGACAAGTCGAAACCTCGAGATTGCGACTCGAGACCACGCCGTTGCGACTCGCAACCAAAACGTGATGGCTCGAGACCACGGTTGCGACTCGCAACCACAGCGTGACAAGCCGAAACCACCTGGTTGCGACTCGAGACCAGCTGGTTGCGAGTGGGCTGTCCATTTTAGTTATTGGGCCATTCTGTGTTAACTTGGGCTATCTGTTAAGTGGACTATGTGTTGCTGTTTGACGGTGTTACTGTTAGGGCCGGCCCAATAACCCCATGACTGTTTACCTGTATGTATGTTACGTGCCAGTATGTGTTTTACGTGATTACTTGTACACCGAACCTGACCTATACCGGTAACCATGTTAGGACGTGGTGACCAACGTGATTGACAAGTAACCTAAACCTACCGAGCAACCCAAGGTGAGTTCACAACTTAAAAGCATGCGTCCCGGTGGTTTGGGACACGAGACTAACAACCCTATCCCCTGGTAAAAGGGGATACCATTTACATACCTTCCCTAGTTATTGGGAACAAAACTTACTTTTCCTTCCCGGGTATTGGGAAACCTTTTGGTTAATTACTGTTTATACGGATTGCAACTAACGGCACTAAACGAAACTCTATCACTCAAGTCCCTACTACAAATACCGATTAGTCGCCGGGTTAGGCGAACGGGTTATTAGTTGATAGCGCTATTTAGGTGTTTACCAGCCTCACACCGTGCCCTGGTTTGGGACGGTCGTGAACTAATGTACTCAGAAATCCGTCAATGATGATAGAACATTGACATCGGGGCATCCTGCGGATACGCAACGGTTACCTAGTGTTCGGTATTGGAAAAACAGTTTAGTCGCTAACTTTTGGGGTAGCTCCCCAGGGCATGTATAAACGGATAAATTAACCGGTGAAACAAAGTTTTTGGTAATTAAAACTGGACAACTAGTGAACTCACTCAGCATTATTGTTGACCCCCTTACTGCATGCTTTGCAGGTAACCAGTGACGAAGGAGCTTGCAGCTTGGGAACGTGTAGTGTCTGTTCACCCTTGTGTTGGGTGTTACCTTATTTTGAGTCATGAACTTTGTTTTAAACTACCGTACTTATGCTTCCGCTACTTGTTGCTATTTTGGAACTTGAAACTTTAAACTCTGAACTTAATATTTACTAAGCTTATGATTAGTAAGTATTACTTTTGTTATCAACTCAAACAATCAAGGAGCTGGGAACAACAATCAGAACAACAATGCTGGGAATGGCGCTAGAGGAAGAGCATTCGTGATTGGAGCTGGTGAAGCAAGGAATGACCCCAATGTCGTGACGGGTAAGTTCCTACTCGATGATCGTTATGTTTCTGTGTTATTTGATTCCGGTGCCGATGCTAGTTATGTATCCCTACGTATTAGTAAGAAGCTTAAGCGTCCGCTTTCGTTACTAAGTTCTCCGCATATCGTCGAGTTAGCTAATGGTAGAAACATCGAGGCCTCACATGTTGTCAAAGGCTGCAAACTAGAGTTGTCTGGTCAGACATTTAGTATCGACCTTTTCCCTGTTACTCTTGGAAGCTTCGAAGTCGTTATTGGTATGGATTGGTTATCCAAG
This sequence comes from Helianthus annuus, assembly GCF_002127325.2. Taxonomy (NCBI): domain Eukaryota; kingdom Viridiplantae; phylum Streptophyta; class Magnoliopsida; order Asterales; family Asteraceae; genus Helianthus; species Helianthus annuus. Next base: position 26,627,186 of record NC_035446.2, read on the forward strand.
CATCGCGCTGAGATCCTCTGTCAAGAGAAAGCAGTTCGTATTCCTCGCCGTTCTGGCGAACCCCTCATTGTACAAGGTGGCAAAAGTGGAGAAATCTCCGGCATTATCTCGTTCTTGAAGGCCCAGAAGTGTTTACGGAAAGGGCACACCGCTATCTTAGCACTTGTTACCAACACGCAGGAAAAGGAAAAGAGGATTGAAGACTTTCCAGTAGTGCGTGACTACCCCGAGGTATTTCCTGAGGAATTACCTGGACTCCCTCCCCATCGTCAGGTCGAATTCCAGATCGAGCTAGCTCCCGGAGCAGCGCCTATAGCTCGTGCACCTTATCGACTAGCCCCCGCAGAATTGAAGGAACTCTCGACGCAACTACAAGAACTTTTGGATAAAGGATTTATCCGTCCTAGTTCATCACCCTGGGGAGCACCGGTACTCTTTGTTAAGAAGAAGGATGGCACGTTCCGAATGTGTATTGACTACCGTGAGTTGAACAAGGTTACCATCAAGAATCGTTACCCTCTCCCGCGAATCGACGATTTGTTTGATCAATTGCAAGGATCAAGCTACTATTCTAAGATTGACCTGCGATCAGGCTACCATCAGTTAAGGGTCCGTAGCGAAGACATTCCCAAAACCGCATTCAGAACTCGTTATGGTCATTATGAATTCCTCGTTATGCCCTTTGGAATGACCAACGCCCCTGCAGTGTTCATGGATCTCATGAACCGGGTATGCAAACCCTACCTCGACAAATTTGTGATCGTGTTTATAGACGACATCTTGATCTACTCGAAAAGTCAGGAAGAGCATGAACAGCACCTACGCCTTATCCTCGAACTCCTTCGCAACGAGCAACTGTATGCCAAGTTCTCGAAATGCGACTTCTGGCTTCGAGAAGTCCATTTCCTTGGGCACGTGGTTAACAAGGACGGAATCCACGTCGACCCAGCTAAGATCGACTCTATAAAGAATTGGCCTACCCCTAAAACTCCCACTGAAGTTCGCCAATTCTTGGGATTGGCAGGTTACTACCGCAGATTCATTCAAGGATTCTCAAAGATTGCACAACCCCTCACTACACTCACTCAGAAAGGCGTCACTTACAAGTGGAATGTAGCACAGGAATCTGCTTTTCAGAGGCTTAAGGATAACCTCTGCAGTGCTCCTATTCTCTCGTTACCTGAAGGAACGGATGACTTTGTGGTTTACTGTGATGCGTCTATTCATGGACTCGGTTGTGTGTTGATGCAACGCGAGAAAGTTATTGCTTACGCCTCTCGACAACTTAAGACACATGAAAGGAACTACACAACACACGACTTGGAGCTAGGAGCAGTGATATTTGCGCTTAAGATATGGAGACATTACCTGTACGGTACCAAGTGCACCATTTACACCGATCATAGGAGTCTCGAGCATATCTTCAAGCAGAAGGAATTAAACATGCGGCAACGCCGATGGGTTGAACTTTTGAATGATTATGAGTGCGCCATCAAGTATCATCCGGGCAAGGCAAATGTTGTGGCGGACGCCCTCAGCCGGAAAGACACTGTACCAAAGCGCGTGCGAGCATTACAACTTACCATCCAGTCTAGTCTCCCTACCCAGATTCGAAATGCTCAGATTGAAGCTCTGAAACCGGAAAACATCAGGGCTGAGTCCCTGCGAGGATCGAGGCAGCAACTAGAACAGAAAGAGGACGGCGCCTACTATGTGGCAGGGCGCATTTGGGTCCCACTTTACGGAGATCTACGAGAGCTTGTGATGGACGAAGCCCATAAGTCCCGTTATTCAGTACATCCTGGTGCAGATAAGATGTACCACGATTTGAAAACCACATACTGGTGGCCTGGCATGAAAGCCCACATAGCAGCCTACGTTGGCAAATGCTTGACCTGCGCAAGAGTCAAGATCGAGTATCAGAAACCAGCAGGCCTACTACAACAACCGGAAATCCCGAAGTGGAAATGGGAGCAAATTTCCATGGATTTTGTCACAGGATTACCTAGATCTCAACGCGGGAATGATACTATTTGGGTAATAGTAGATCGATTGACTAAGTCTGCACACTTTCTGGCCATTAAGGAAACAGACAAGTTTTCTACCTTGGCAGAAATCTATTTGAAGGAAGTAGTCTCCAGGCACGGGGTGCCAACTTCTATTATTTCTGACCGAGACGCTCGTTTTACTTCCGAATTGTGGCAAGCTATGCACAAATCCTTTGGCTCACGTTTGGACATGAGCACCGCTTATCACCCGCAAACGGATGGGCAGTCTGAACGCACCATCCAAACCCTGGAAGACATGCTTAGAGCATGTGTGATCGATTTTGGCAAGAACTGGGAGAAGCATCTGCCGCTGGTGGAATTCTCCTACAACAACAGCTATCACACTAGTATTCAGGCGGCACCTTTTGAGGCATTGTACGGTCGTAAATGCCGATCACCTCTCTGCTGGGCGGAAATAGGTGACAGTCAACTCACAGGCCCAGAACTAGTGGTAGATACAACGGAAAAGATTTCCCAGATCAGGCAACGCATGGCGGCAGCTCGTGACCGTCAGAAAAGCTACGCTGACAAGCGTAAGAGACCGTTAGAATTCCAGGTCGGGGACCGGGTTCTACTTAAAGTCTCACCCTGGAAGGGTGTGGTTCGTTTCGGTAAACGAGGCAAACTGAATCCACGGTATGTTGGACCATTCGAAATTACCGAGAAAATCGGTAAGGTTGCTTATAGATTGAACCTGCCTGCAGAGCTGAGTGCAGTGCACAACGTCTTTCATGTATCTAACCTGAAGAAGTGTTTGTCGGATGAAACACTTGTGATTCCTTTTAAGGAACTGACGATTGATGAACAGCTACACTTTACTGAGGAACCGATTGAGATCACGGATCGAGAGATCAAAACCCTCAAACGTAGCCAGATACCCCTTGTACGAGTTCGTTGGAACTCACGGCGCGGCCCAGAGTTTACCTGGGAGCGGGAGGACCAGATGAAGTCCAAGTATCCCCAGTTATTCCCAAACGAAAACCCCAGCACTGAAGCTACAACCGAATTTCGGGACGAAATTCCAAACTAACGGGGGGATGATGTGACACCCCGTTGAAACACGCTAGCTTGGCAGTGGCTGCTTCAACTTTCGGGACGAAAGTTCTTAAAACTTGGGGATAATGTGACACTCGAGGTTTTTCCGAACGATCACCTTGTAATATTTTGTGTATATGATTATTATTAAATGAAAACGTGATCCTTTGTGCATTTTATGTGTTGTATGTATTATATATGTAGTATAGATATATTTATGAGAACCGAAACCACGACCCGAGACCACGACTCGCAACCACTCGGTTGCGAGTGGGTCACTCGGTTGCGAGTGGGCCTTTGGGCCGTAACCGGTTTGGGTCGAAACCCCAAGCCCAACCCGAAACATCCCCTTGTATATATATCCCACCTTTCCCCCACTTCTTCCATTTTACACACACAAACACTCCTCAAACTCTCTCTCTACTAGAAATCCTCAACAACACACCCCAATCCCTTCCTATTTTCGGTTCAAGCAAAGATCCCGGACAAGAAACTCGGTCAAGACTATCACTCGGACATTCCATCTTCTCGGTTCTCTTTTCTTTGTTTTCGGCTCCTCCTTTCATAACCGGTTAGTGCTATCTTTTGTGTTATCTTTTGTGTATAAGATTTATATGGGTTAAAGGAACTAGAAATGCTTGGTTAGTAGTTTTTGGTATGACTTTTAGGTTGATTTGTAAAAGTTTGACACTATGTGGTTACATGTTTAGAAATGGTAGTGTAGGAATGTTCATGCCAACCAAAACTATGTTCAAGATTATAAAAAATGAATGCTTCGTTGTTCTTGCAAAATGATGTTGTTAAATATGAGATTTCGGATATATAATGCATGATTTCTTATTTTGCATCATGATCTTGTTGTAAATATGTAATTTTTGGTTCATAAATGTGTGATTTGTTATGGTGAAAACCCTAGAAATATATGAAGATAGGATGAACTTGTTTGAATATGACTTGAAGATGTAAAAATGGCAAAGTTTGATCTATCTTTACTAGCATTCAGATTAGGCAAAGTGTTAGTGAAATATTATTGGTTGTTTCCTAAAATGGGCCTGAATTCTTGGTACTATTTGGACTGTCATATCTGCATCATCACGTGTATATGAAAGTGACAGATTACGACTCGCAACCACGGCATTACGACTCGCAACGACAGCATTCCGACTCGAAACCACACGGTTGCGACTCGCAACCAAAGCATGACAAGTCGAAACCTCGAGATTGCGACTCGAGACCACGCCGTTGCGACTCGCAACCAAAACGTGATGGCTCGAGACCACGGTTGCGACTCGCAACCACAGCGTGACAAGCCGAAACCACCTGGTTGCGACTCGAGACCAGCTGGTTGCGAGTGGGCTGTCCATTTTAGTTATTGGGCCATTCTGTGTTAACTTGGGCTATCTGTTAAGTGGACTATGTGTTGCTGTTTGACGGTGTTACTGTTAGGGCCGGCCCAATAACCCCATGACTGTTTACCTGTATGTATGTTACGTGCCAGTATGTGTTTTACGTGATTACTTGTACACCGAACCTGACCTATACCGGTAACCATGTTAGGACGTGGTGACCAACGTGATTGACAAGTAACCTAAACCTACCGAGCAACCCAAGGTGAGTTCACAACTTAAAAGCATGCGTCCCGGTGGTTTGGGACACGAGACTAACAACCCTATCCCCTGGTAAAAGGGGATACCATTTACATACCTTCCCTAGTTATTGGGAACAAAACTTACTTTTCCTTCCCGGGTATTGGGAAACCTTTTGGTTAATTACTGTTTATACGGATTGCAACTAACGGCACTAAACGAAACTCTATCACTCAAGTCCCTACTACAAATACCGATTAGTCGCCGGGTTAGGCGAACGGGTTATTAGTTGATAGCGCTATTTAGGTGTTTACCAGCCTCACACCGTGCCCTGGTTTGGGACGGTCGTGAACTAATGTACTCAGAAATCCGTCAATGATGATAGAACATTGACATCGGGGCATCCTGCGGATACGCAACGGTTACCTAGTGTTCGGTATTGGAAAAACAGTTTAGTCGCTAACTTTTGGGGTAGCTCCCCAGGGCATGTATAAACGGATAAATTAACCGGTGAAACAAAGTTTTTGGTAATTAAAACTGGACAACTAGTGAACTCACTCAGCATTATTGTTGACCCCCTTACTGCATGCTTTGCAGGTAACCAGTGACGAAGGAGCTTGCAGCTTGGGAACGTGTAGTGTCTGTTCACCCTTGTGTTGGGTGTTACCTTATTTTGAGTCGTGAACTTTGTTTTAAACTACCGTACTTATGCTTCCGCTACTTGTTGCTATTTTGGAACTTGAAACTTTAAACTCTGAACTTAATATTTACTAAGCTTATGATTAGTAAGTATTACTTTTGTTATCAACTCAAATACTCAGTATAATTGGTGGCTGGATCCTGGTCGGTCACGCCCTCGAAGCGGGTGTTATCCGCAGGTGGATTTTGGGGGTGTGACAAATTACCTTGGTAGTTAGGATGCAATAGCCCAATCTTGGATGAAGCACTACAAACTTCCACGTGCAACTTATCATTCACAGGAGGCTCTTTGTAAGTGCAGTTCCTGCCGGGTATCTATCGCTTATCAGTTCTGTGTCAACCAAAGCAGAAGTCCAAGTTAAAGTCAATGATAATGAAGATTATCAATTGCTGAAGGCATTCCAGACGACTTTCTAGTGTTTCGGATTATTGTATTGTTTTGTATCCCGGACAATGTGTTTTGTCCGGGTTTAGTCCCTAGCCTATATATATGTGTGTATTGTGTAAATTAGGGCAACCCTTGAGTGCTTGGTGCACCTCTCACAAGATCCCATCCATTCTCCATCACTGTGTGTATTCTAGAGAGAGAGGGAGACTATGTGTTAGTGAGAGAAAGCTAGGTTTAGATCTTTGTGATCTAAACCAGCTTGTAGATTGTAGATGATGTATACTCCTTTGGTTTGTGTAACCTGTGATGACTGATTCATCAATAAAGAGATTCATCTTCTACATATTTCTATCTTGTTCATATTTTGTTCTTCATGTCTTGAATCAAGTGCAATGTTTAATGTTCGCCATCCATCCGGTGCTTTTACAGTGGTATCAGAGCATGGTTACCGATTCGGAATGGTCTAACCGCCTTCCGAATCACCATTGCTCTTGATTTGATGTTTGTTAACGCCAAACATCTTGAAGACGTGAAGATTTTGGTCCAGATATGAAGAAATTCGAGAGCTGTGTTGGAGAGAACTGCTGGATTTTTGGTAGATCTAGGGTTTTGATCTGAAAAAGGCTCTGTTCGGATTTTTGTAAGTGTTTTACTCGTCCGAGTTTCCATTCTGTGTCTGTGTTTTAGGGGTTTTGGTGAACCAGTGTGAAGTCACACTGGGGAAGTGTGAAGTCACACTGGGGAGATAGTCCGGAGACTGGTCACTAGAGCTTGTCCGAGTTTTCTAAGGATTTAGATAATCCGAGTTTTAACAACTTGAGTCCGAACTTTTAAAGTCGGAGTTTTTATCAACTCTAAGCTCCGAGTTTTCAGAAGTCTGTGGTTTGGTCGATTAACTGTTCTGAGTTTTCAATAGTCTGAGTTTTGGCTTTAATGTTCAACAGTCCGAGTTTTTACTTCGAGTTTTTGCTAGAGGGTCCGAGTTTTGTGCAAGTCCTTCATGGATTCGACCTGGCCAAACGTCGGTTTACTTGTTCAAACCAGTCGATTAAAAAACTGAACATAACGTCAGTTTACTTGTTCTAACTAGTCGATTAACTCTTCTAACTTGAACTTGAACTCTGCATCCCATCTTGGATATCTGTTCTTCTTTATATATTGCTCCCCATCAAAAATAAACTTCAAAAATCTGTATAACAAATAAAACCAGAAACTTATATTTTGCAAAAGCATACCTTTGTTTTTCTTTCATCTCCTTTGAAGAGGATCCTGACATAAGGATTGGTATGGTGTGAGGTTAGATTCTCTGAGTGCCTTATACATTGGATAAACCTGCATGCCTAAAGCGATTATAAATATATATATATATGATAAGGATCATGTGAGAAGTAGTAGGCTATTTGAGGAACTTGAGAAGCATTCTGGACCACACATTTTCCTTACGCAAAAAAATGCAAAAAAAATGTAAAAAAAATGCAAAATTTTTTTTTTTGGAAAAATCGCAGATTTTTCTTTAATAATTTAATTTTTTTTTTAATTTTTTTTTTGGATTTATACACATGTGTATATTGTTAATCTTTTTACCTATACATATATGTATATTGTCAATTATACATATATGTATATACATGTTTAAAATTGAAAAATAAGTGTTATTTAAGGTTTAGCATTAGTATTTAGGATTTAGCATTAGGGTTTAGGGTTTAGCTTTATGGTTTGGGGTTTAGCTTTAGGGTTTAGCTTTAGGGTTTAGCATTAGGGTTTAGTAATAGTATTTAGGGTTTAGCATTAGGGTTTAGCTTTTGGGTTTAGCATTAGGTTTAGCTTTAACTTTTGGGTTTTGCTTTATCTTTAGGGTTTAGCTTTAGGGTTTAGTTTTAGCTTTAGGGTTTAGCATTAGGGTTTAGAATTGGGGTTTATCTTTAGGGTTTAGCATTAGGGTTTAGAATTAGGGTTTAGCTTTAGGGTTTAGGGTTTAACATTAAGGTTTAGCTTTAGTGTTTATGGTATAAGTTTTAGAATTTATAACACCTATTTTTTCAATTTTAAACATGTATATACATATATGTATGTGTTAATATATATATATATATATATATATAGTTAAAAGATTAACAATATACACATGTGTATAAATCCCAAAAAAAAAAAATTAAAATAAAAAATAAAAAATTTAATCCTTAAAGAAAAAGCTGCGATTTTTCCCAAAAAAAAAAAACAAATTTTGCATTTTTTTCACCTTTTTTTTTTTGCATTTTTTGCTTAGGGAAAATGTGTGGTCCAGATTGCTTCTCAAGTTTTTCAAATAGGGTGGACTTCTCTTAGGATCTCTACCCTATATATATATATATATATATATATATATATATATATATATATATATATATATATATATATATATTACACTTGTAAACATTACCTTCTTTCTACCTATAAATGAATTAGAATTTAGGTTAAAGCATTTCAGGTATATGATTTCTTCAGGTTCCTGTCAAGCCTGTTGTATGTCCCTTAAAACCCATTTATCAAGTTCAATATGGACGCCACCTGTCACGGATATTCTAGGCCTCATAATTCACTAAACGCATAGATCCCCTCAATTATCACAATCTGGGACCTTGGGACATCAAATGTCTTGAACAAATGAAGCTCAAAAAAAAAATTTAACCCTTTAAAAAAGAATTATTAATTTCTTTTAGAAAAAAAATTATGAAATAATAACCAAGTTTTAATAATAGTCACCCATACTTTTTCTAACTATAAAATTGGTGTGAAAAAGATATTAACCTGGTGAAGAAGAAGGACAACAACAGGAACCCAGAGGGGCGGTTGCACAGATGACTCACCATCCACCAACACCCACGACAAATATTATTACATCAACTGATTCAAAACATAAACCCTAATAAAAAATGAACATAAAAAAAACTGACCTGGCCAAATTTGATGTACTATGTCAAATCCACATTGTTCCTAAAGAGAACACTACTGAATTGGAACAAAACAACATTAGACAATTTAACTTCACAATATATCAAAGAATATACCCTAATCTGAATCACACAACTTTATGGATTCGAATAATAGAAAGTTCAATTAGATGAACTATAAGTTATGAACTTGTATACTAACCTTAATCAGAGAGATGCTAGATGCTGAGAAGATTTAAAGAAAAACCCTAATGAAAAAAATGAGATGGTTGCTTTCTCAATTCACCCTACCACAACTGTCGTCATCTACCAGTGAAATGTCTCATAATCCATTATCCATTAAGAATCAAAATAAAACTGAAAAGAATGAACATCGATTCAAATAAACTTAAAATTGATTCAGTGAAATTCCTTGTAGTCCTAGCCGCCGCCTGGAATCACTATTAAACCCTAGATCGGCAGAGAGAAATCACTGTTAAACCCTAGATCTGTCCTCACCAGTGTCACTTTCAATCAAGCTCAATCACCTTCGGATTTTGAAACAACAATTGCTAAAGTAGTAGAAACAAACCACTCTCAAAAGAAAAACTAAAATTAATAGTACCTTAATTAACAGGGGTTTATGTTGATAAACCACAATCAGTTCTTTGGTGATGCACCAACAGTGATGAAGATATCAGACAACAAACCATAACAATTTAACCTCAATCATTAAGTGGGATTGAATCTACCATTGGCGTTGCGAATGAATATGGTGGCGTAGGATTAGGAGCAAAAATGATAACGAAAGAAAAAGGAGAGGAGAAGAATCATTACAATTTCTTAGGCATGCTGTAGCAAGAGCTGTATACCCAAACATTCGGTTAGCACATTTCGGCGTTGTAATGTTTTTGAATAATTCTTGAATTTTTATGATATATGGAAAATTGAAGAAAATTCTCATTCCATAGTATGGAACAACTATCATGAAGAAATGCCAACAACAAAAATGTCAAGAGAAGAGAATACTTCAATGTGAATGCCATTAGAGTGAAATTGAATGATAATAATTTTTATATAAAGATCGAAAAATGATACTTTATGTGGCTACACGAGTCAGGTTCCTTGCATTAAATACATCAGATATCAACATCAATATATCCCCTAAATTGCATTATTAATGTCGATTCTCTACTTAAAAAATTTAACACAATATTTCACAAACAAGATGTGTTCGCTCAGTGGTGAAGCTTGAGATTTCTGACCGGGGGGTCGAAAATGTATATACCTAAAAAAAATTATAAAACCGGGGGTCAAAAACGTATATATGTAAAAAAATCTATAAGAAAACTACATACCGGGCACTACTGAGAGAAAATTTCGGGTCACCCCCCCCCTGCGGCCCCCACAAAGTTGCGCCCCTGGTTCTGATAAGAGGACAACGTATTTTAACGTTGTATTCGACATTATTGTGTCCCCATACAGCACCCTGATGTTAAAAGGTGACAACTAATAAATGGTAACTTCATTAATAATAGTAAACAATAACTTCATGAGCTTAAAAATCTGAAACATGTTGAGAACAAGGAAGTGTTGCACAACTAGCCGATTATCTCGTGAGTGGGTGAACTTAAATATGATAATCCATTATAAGACAATATAATGCATTTGGGAAAATATATAATACATATGATCGAACTTCATATTTAATACACCTGATCACACTTTCTAAAAAGCATTATCTAGTAAACCATGGAATTCTATCATTTCAGTTTAAGAAATACATTTAGTTATTATTACATAATGTTACAAGATTACTCGAATATGAATTAAATTGTCATATTAGCAAACCAAAGAATAATGGAAGTAAAATGGCATTTAAGGATTCATTTCATACCCAACGAAGCATATTTGTGGTGACATCCCGTATTTTTGTAAGCATATATATTCGTATACCCTACCAACACTCATGACACGTGTGCAACTTTGGATTGTGGAAAATTAACTTTTAATAAGTTAAGGGATCAATATTGTAATTGTTTGCAAAGATGCAAGTTCCAGGGACTTCAAGTGCAGATTCTGTAAATACGTGCGTCAAGGCCGGCTCAACCTTTTTGGGGACCTAAAGCCAATTAAAAAATGGTGGCCCTGTTTGCAAAATAATTTTGTAACCTAACATTGATATTGGATATAAACAAATCTATTTTTATGACTTGTTTGTTTTCAAAATGGCTGAGATGTGTTCCTAGTATTAAACATAATCACATAAAATTCTGTGACAACCTTTAAATACATAAAATAAAATGTGATCATACCTTTTGTCCTTCCAAAAAGGATCCAGAGCAGGATGAAGGATGAGATATGATGATCTAGAATGAGCGTTTATTAGCGAATTTTAAGAATTGGAGAGATCACGACAAAAGTGACCACATGGAGTGCTTCTTTCCATGAATCACCTAAAAGCAAGTTCCCTATCATCACACAAAGCAAAAGATTAGCAATTTTACACTTACTATTTACGATCATCCAATTTCCTACTGAAACAGACCATAATATGTCTATGTTTCCACACAATTTTGGCAATAAAAATGATATTATCTAATTTCATTTTGTGGGAGTTGTTTCGTCTTTCAAATATCTTCCTTCTTTAAATGTTCTTGCAGTATTCCAGAGTATATGATATATTGGGGAAAAAATTAAAATTCCATTAAAATAAAATCAAACACATATAATGCATTTCATGCTTTGGGAACTGAAATAAAAAACATACCACTTATAAACTATAAATCATGGAGACTGCAGTATTGTCTGTATCATCTGTTACATACCACAACAAGAATTGTAGATTGAAAAACCAAATAGCAGTAATAAAACTCGAAAGAATGATCATTTACCTTTGATCAGATGTGCATGTTACACAAAAAAAAAAAGTATGCGCTTGATGACTATTGATCTTTCCCAATTGATTCTCGACTTCCAATTTCCTTCCCGCATTTATTTTGAGACCTAATTTTGTATCCATTCCCTCCTCCAAAGTCCAGGCTCCAAGACCCAAATCACAAATCCCCATTCCCAGACCCCTACAACAAGCCCAAATCTGAGGCCCTTGACATGTGGTGGCCCAAAGCTAGGGCTTTAGTTCACTCCCTCTAAGGCCGGCCATGCGTCACCGACCAAAATATCCACCTTTATGGTCTGTAAGGCCACATGCAATTCACTATCTTGTTAACCCAGAAACCAGGCGCCAACTCCGCATAGTTTTGGGCTTACAGACCGGAAGGGGATCCAGGTTAGGGTTCGTAGTCGACCTATAGTAGCTCTACAACGTGGAATCTGCAGATGCGAATGGTGGCAAGATCTCAACCTGCCACAGCTCCAAGACGCATGTTAACACGTGTTCATCCTCTACGTTCGATATATGGAGCGGCTTTTTGGATAAGATTCTTTGAAGTTGAATTCAAATAGAATAAAAGAAAAACCTATCAGATTTATAATTTTGAATTGGGATTCTTTGAAGTTGGATTCAAGTAGGATAAAAAACACTTGAATTAGAAATTATGAATTCCTGTAGGTGCAATTTAAAAAATCAAAATTAATGTAATTCTATTGGTTAACTGAGATTTTAGTTTGAATACTAGCCAACACAGTTCGATTATTTTATATCCGAATTAAAAACTTGTAATTAGAATTCCGTTCACTGATTTTTCTAAATCTGGGCCATTTCAACCATTAGAACCCATTCTAGCTTTTGCAGGTAGAGATGGTGATATTATCTGATAATGACCATTATTTCTAAACTAGTTTTTGTTTTAAATAATCTAAACTGGTATTATTTACTTGAGAGTTTTATGGCTTTTTTTTTCTAGTAAAACATTATTTCTAATGTTGTGGTTTATATCTCCATATATTGTGTTATACTCAAGTGATATAATGTGATTTCAGTGTTGAAATCAGATCATTTGTGTGGAAGTCTTAAGTGGATATAATTGTCGATATTAAGAAATTATTTATTTGAGGGCATCAAAATGAGAGGGTTTTGTATTATTAAAAAATTCAGAATAGAACTAGACGTGTTTTTGATATTGGTTTCGTATTATTTGCTCCTTTGAAGTTGGATTCGAATAGGATTAAAAAGCGATTATATTAAAAAAAATCACAAGTATTCATATTGGATTCCCGAACCGAATTTTATTCAAATAGTTGCTAACCTGTGTCGAATATTTTAAATACCAATTAAATTAAAATTCGGATCATTGAGTTCCCTAAATCTAAGTCATTTCAACAATGAGGACCCGTACTAGCTTATATGGCTAGAGATCCGGATATAATCTTATAATGATATAATCTTATAATGATAACCCGTAGCAAAGGCAACCTCCCTTAAAATTAATTTTGGTTTCAAATAATCTTAACTAGTTTTTTTTTTTTTTTTTTTACATTTTTTTGCACTTTTATACAACATTATTCCTACTATAGTGGTCAAACCGAATAATAAGGAATCCCTTTGAGGCAGTTTTGTAATATTTGTTTTTGTGGCACTTTTTTTACATTTTTATTGCACTATTGTAATATTTGTTTTTATGATAAACTGCTCATCTTTGCCAACAATTTTTCTTTAACCTTTCCCGCTAATGATAAAGTTTAGCACGTAAAAATCATATAAGATGAATAAAATCAGGAAGCAATACCACGAGTAGAGAAAAAATAATAAGATGAAGAACTTCGAGGATATAGGGATAATTCATTTTCGACTTTGGTAGTTTTATTAAAATCAAAATCCTCGTGAAATTGTTTACACGAGACAACAACTAACTTAGTGGTGTGGGGAGTACTACCAACGTTTAAATAAATAAACTAATTATGACAGCAACACCTAGATGGATTTCCTATGCAAGAACCAGTTCCAAAGTGTAGTCTTTGGCAAAGAGTTAAGCAATCCTCCTTTATTGCATTACAATCTCCTAGACATGCTGGACCAGGAGCTGTATAGAAAAACATTTTATTAGTACCTATAAAAATTCTTAAATGTATGGAAAGCTAAAGAGAAATCTCATACCATAACATGGAACAAAAGTCATGAAAAGAAATGCCAACATCAAAAATCTCAACACAAGAAAGTGTTTTGATGTGACAGCCATTAGTTTGATGTTTGATATTGCTTAATGTTGTTTTTCTACGAAGAATGAACAGATGATGGATGTTCTGGTTGGAATAGTTCTTATATAGCCGTACATGTATATATACATTAAATACATTAGATATTATCATTAATATATCACTTGAATTGTACTATTAGTTCTATCATTTTAATTGTACAATTATTTAATGCAGATTCTTTACCTAAAATAACACAATATTACATCAACAACCGGTGTTGTAATATTGAATTTGGCGTTATGATATGTCCACATTATTACACTCTAACCCGAAAACGTGACACTTTTAATGAAATTAGAATTTAATTACTAATAAAGCAATCATTGTTTACATGAATAAACAATAGGTCCGTTAATACTAATAAACCAATTACTTCATCATATATTATAACTAATCACACAACATAATCACAAATCAATAGAGTTTACAGCGAGGAAGGTTAAACATTTATCTTAAATGTCTATTTACCACCGTTCACACTCTTTAACATAGCACGAGTGAAGCAATTGCCTACTGACTAGATGAACAAAACTAAAAATGATCGAAGATAAGATAAGATAATATAATGCAATTAATGAAAATATTTAATACATGGATTGGAACTGAATTAAAGCAGTATTTTGAAAACACATTTACTTTTATTTGTAGATTTAAAAAGCTATTTAGTTGTCAAATAATATTGTTATAAGATAACTTAAATTTGTAATCCAGATGTCATATTAACATGACCAAGTTACACAATTCAACTTTTATGTATACCCGAAGATGCACCTTATACCTTTAAGTTTGAAAAGCGGTAGATCAATGTTTAACTTTAATTTTTTTTTTTTTTGTTTGCAAGTATCAAGCTTTTGCACAAACTTGGTTCGATTTCTTATATAAGTCACATCACATGTAAAATGTTAAGGTATTTTGGTCTTTTTCCAGCCCATTTATTTAGTAGTTCCTTTTTTAAATAAACACACATTTTCTAAATACAGAAAAAAAATAAAGAGAGAGAGAGAAAGTTAAAGAGATGGAGGATGGTGGTGAGTGTTAGCAGTGACGGTTGTTGTGGTTTCAACAATGATGATGGGTGGAGATGTTCCTCGCGACCAACACAGATAGTGATAGTGATGGGGATGGTGTTGTCCCTGTACGGACAGTGACGACGTGGTGGTTATGGTCAACGGAGATGAACAGCGACTAGGATTTCATACTTAACCCCCGATAACGCCTCCAATAACCACACTTAGTGACAGTCACATGCTTGGATGTACAGTGACGGTAAATGTTTATGGTTTAAATGTTGGGTATAGTGGTGGTAAACGATGACGGTGGTAGTCGTTTTGGGGACAAGAGGATTTTTAGTGATGGTTATGGTGGTGTTGGTGACTATATAGTGGTTGCTAGCGGCAGAGAACCCTCTGGGCAACAGTCCGTGGTGTTTACATGGTAGTTGAAGGTGGTGCTTGATGGTGTCGTGGTGGTAGGTTTTCAGAGGTGAAGGTATGGTGCTAATGGTTTGGCAGAATGGTGTTCGATGTTGGTGGTGACGGGGTGGTGGTAAGCTGTTAGGCAAGCCGTCGACACCTAAAGTGTGTAATGGTGACGCAAGTGGTAACCGACGGAGGTGGTAACCGACGGAGGTGGTAACCGACGGAGGTGGTAACCGACGGAGGTGGTAACCGACGGAGGTGGTAACCGATGGTGATTATGACAAACGATGGTGGAGGAGGTAATAAGTTGGGATTAAAAACACAAAAATACCCTCACATCCTTTGCATGTGAGGTGAGTTAACAGAGAAAACATACTTAGTGTATGACAAAGGTTGATATCGCAACAAAATTTAAAGTAAAAGGCTGATTCTAGCGTTTTCAAAACCAAAAGGTATAAGCTGCAAGTTTGAGTATACATAAAGATTGATTTGTTTAATTTTGTATATTAACATAACAAAAAATTATGGAAATCAAGTAAAAAAGGTGATTCACTTTATACAAAATATTAGTTAACCAATTCAAACTTAAGCTTAAGCTTATATGAAAAGTATTTTTCAAGAACAAATATCTTCAAGAGTAAAATGTGTTGGACCGTGTGCGTGACCCTAAACAGTCAGTAAAGGCAGTTCATCTTTGTATACAGAGGCGGAATCAAAGTAAACAAAGTCACAACAGCTTTATCCTTTCAATTTCCTTTCTATTAATAATTTCTCAGTAAATTTTGACAGCAATTCGACACCGACAGTATGACCAGATTCCGCTCCAACGTTACAAATGAAATCATTACACACATATTTATAGTAGTTCTGATTCCGCTTGAAACTGTTCAAGCGGAACCCCATGATGACTGATCTCGAGCGGAATCACCGTGTAGCATTTGGAGCGGAATCACAACTTGACATCTGGAGCGGAATTACAATCTAAACCCACTTTTTCAATTCCAAACTCCAATCTAACCTATCTAGACCTAAGACTCGATTAAGACGCAGTAAACAGACATTCAGTGCACTAACAGACTCCCCCTTGGATGTTAACGAAGTCTTCGGCGTCGAGTCTTCAGTAGTCTTGGTCTCTTCTCCAATTCTGTCTTTTCATTGTAAAAGCTTTCTCTTCACATGTTCAAGATCTTGACTTAGTTCTATCTTCAGTCTCCCCTTTGACTGTTGATCCAGAACTCTAGACTCCCCCTTTCACAGACTCCCCCTCTCGGTAAGCCGGGATCTAGGGTCTTGGTCTGGTTCATACTTTGACTTTTTGAGCCATGGGAATGATAAAAATCCACAACCTGTTACTCAAACAAATAACATTACAATCTATTGATTTTCAACAATAAATCACAATATCTATCAGTTTAGAAATCCACTCAAGTATTCAGGTCCAAGTTAATGACCCTGATTACTCAATTAACCTACCAAGTCCAATTTAATGACCTTGGTTGATCCTTTTGACAAACAAACTGATTTTTGTTTAACATTTTAAAACATTTTCTGAAAATAACAAGTATCAAGTTAATAAACTTGTTTTTTACTTTTCAACAACCCAATATTCATCAAGATAAGCTCTCCTCATTCTCTAGTCCCGAACTTTTCCTGCATCTGCTTCAATCTTTCAAAAATCCAACGAT
Organism: Helianthus annuus; assembly: GCF_002127325.2. Taxonomy (NCBI): domain Eukaryota; kingdom Viridiplantae; phylum Streptophyta; class Magnoliopsida; order Asterales; family Asteraceae; genus Helianthus; species Helianthus annuus. The sequence continues at coordinate 26,644,111 of NC_035446.2, forward strand.
CAACTCTCCATTTTGGTTTGTCGGAAAATAAAGAAGAAAAGAAAAATCTTTTTGGATTTTAATAAAGTTTCTAAACTAGGAAATGAAATACAGAAACTTAAATTGCAGAATGTAAAGAAAGTAAACTATTTACAAACATATTTTTGGTGAGCGTGTCAAGGAATCATATCAGCTATCAGACAAGTTACAAGTACCGTTAAGCTTCAATTTCATACTCAGAATTAAAAAATTCACGTAGATTGTCGATATACTGATCTACTTTAAATTTTCACACAAATTTCAATTTATTCAGGATACGATTTAGGTGTTTTAGGAACTTAACTCATTCATGTGTCCCACCTCTTGAATATACTCCCGTATCCAGAATCCCAATATTCAGTCTTACAGGTGAGTATACCACAGATGATATTTGTAAGGGGTTAGATGCGAGGGCCCTGAGAGCTCAGGTCGATACTTTCGTATACGCAGAGAGATGACGGCTTCGTCTTTTCGGTGTGTCCCCTTTAGAGGATCTTGTGTTTAAACAGCAATGATTATCAATTTTATTGTTTAATCAATTTGCTGAGGGTGATGTTGTGTTTCAAGCAATGCGGAAAGCATTATTCGGGGACTAGGTCAGAACTTCCATTCAGCAGAAGTCCCGGAATAATACCCCAGATATCACTGAGTATAAAGACCAAATATTTCAGAAAGAGAGACCTTTCAAATGAGATTTCAGGGGTTACCTATATATCCAAGTAGTGTTCCCCACAAATTACGCAAGTTTGAAATTTTTAGGTTTATATCCCAAACAAATCTACTAAATGTGTAAAAACCTATCGACATATCATCAGTGAGACTGTTTAATGCTTTTAAACTTTACAAATCTTTAGCGTACAGTGACTATCAAACTGATGTACTATCATTTTCCCTTTTTACACAAGCTCTTTTTCAATTTTCTATTGTTTTTGGATTTTTGAATTTTCTCATGTTTTTGTATTTTTGAATTTTTTATTGTTTTTGTATTTTCTGAAAAAAAATATCTACTCCCCCTAAATACGAAAACAAGTAAAAAATCGACAAACCATTGCAGATTGTTTCTCATCTTCATCTACAACAGTACCTTCATCAACGCCAATAATGCCATCCGACACCGAAAGAAGCATCATACCATTCTGTTTTAAAAGATATTTAAAACGAGTTTTATCAAAAGCTTTGGTATATAAATCAGCTTTCTGTTCGTCAGTGTGGATTTTCTCAATTCGAATCAACTTCTTCTCGAAGCAATCTCGGATGAAGTGATGTCGAATTTCTATATGTTTAGTTTTAGCGTGATGTACTGGATTTTTTGTTATATTTATTGCGGCCTCATTATCAACAAAAAGAGGTGTGTTAAGAAACTGCAAACCGTAGTCGCGCATCTGTTGCTGTATCGACAGGATCTGAGAACATCAATTGCTAGCAGAAACGTACTGCGCTTCACATGTGGATAGAGCCACAGACGTTTGTTTCTTACACTGCCAGGTAACCAAGCGAGGTCCAAGGAACTGGCATCCTGCAGTTGTTGATTTTGCATTGACTTTGCAGCATCCGAAATCCGAATCGGAATACCCTTCGAGCGTAAAGTCGCCTTTTCTAAGATACCACAGCCCCAATGTAGGAGTTCCTTTCAGGTAGCGTAATATCCTCTTCACAACAATCATGTGCGAAGCTCTCGGGTTAGATTGATATCTTGCTGCGAGGCACGTTGGGTGCATTATATTAGGACGTGAAGCAGTTAAGTACATCAATGAACCTATCATGGAACGATAAAACATCTCATCAGCCCTGTCTCCGGTGAGATCTGGGTGAATCCCATGATTTGTTGCTAAAGGGGTAGCAGCTGGAGTAGAACTTGACATTCCAAATTTCTCTAGAATATCATGCACGTACTTCGTCTGGTGAATGAAAATTCCCTCAGGTAGTTATTCAACTTGAAGTCCCAAAAAGAATTTCATCTCCCCCATTGATGACATTTCGAATTTTTGCTTCATCACTGATTCAAAATCTTTGCACAATTTCTCATTCGTTGACCCAAATATTATGTCGTCCACATAAATCTGCACTATCAGAAGATGTCCGTCGACCTCTTTAGTGAAGAGAGTGGCATCCACTTTTCCACGAATGAAGTTGTTGGCTAGTAGGTGTTGAGACAAAGTCTCGTACCAAGCTCTCGGGGCCTGGTGTAAACCATACAGCGCTTTGTCCAGCAGATAAACTTTGTTTTTGTGGATTGGGTCGGTGAAGCCCGGCGGCTGTCCGACATAAACCTCCTCTTTAACCTTCCCATAAAGAAATGCCGATTTTACATCTAACTGATATAGTTTGAAGTTTTTCCAAGATGCAAATGCCAGGAAAATTCTGATTGCTTCTAGTCGAGCTACAGGAGCGTACACTTCAGTAAAATCAATCCCCTCCTGCTGACTAAAGCCCTGAACAACGAGTCGAGCCTTGTTTCGCACAACTACTCCTCGATCATCTCTCTTACACTTAAATACCCATTTTGTGTTGATCTTCCTGTGACCATCTGGTAAATCTACTAGCTTCCACACTCCTAATTTTTCAAACTGACTCAATTCTTCTTGCATCGCATTGACCCAAGAATCTTCAGTAAGCGCCTCTTTGTAAGTTCGCGGTTCGATCTGCGAAATAAAACAACTCAATGAAAATTCAGTTTGTAAAGGTGCTACTGTAGAATAAAAACATGTAAGCCCTTGGTCAATTTGACGTCTCGTGCGAACGCCTGATTTTAGTTCTCCTATGATCAGCTCCTCTGGATGGTATGAAAGAGTTCGTGGCATTACTTCGCTTGGAACATCTACATCACCTTCCAGATTAGTAACATTCTGATTTGCATCATGTTCACCAATTTAGTTTGTTTGACTCGAAAGCTGAATTTGCTCCCCCTCAGAATCTGAATCACCACGATCAAATATGGGCATATTCTCAGATTCTTGATTATCATTCTGAACCGTCTGATTATCTTGAGCAACTTCATCGTGTTAGACATCATCATGTTCACCAGCATTACTTGGACCTGCTTCATCGTCGTTCGAAGTTTGTCGTGGTCGCATTGAATACTCGGCTGGGAACCTTTCCTGCGAAGACTCATACACTCGCAAAATATCCAACTCATCAAAGAAATCCTCTTCTTCTTCTTGTTCTTCCATCATGTCACACGAATCCCACAACTTGTCGTAATGATAACGCCATGAATCTCCAGGATTCTGCGGCGGCATTGTATAACCTTGACATTCAACATTTGAAGCTTCAATAATCCGCTTCAAGCTTGGAACAAAGACATGTCGTAACGGACTTGCATAACCAATGATTATTCCCTCAACACTCTTTGGACCCAACTTTCCAAAAGGCTCTAGAACAGTACAGGGTGACCCAAACGGTTCAAGATACTTCAAATTAGGTTTGCGGTTATTGATCAACTCAAAGCACGTTTTGTTGAATCTCTTGACAGTGAGAACTCTGTTGAGCGTATAGCATGCGGCGGAAACTGCTTCTGCTCAAAAATTTATCGGTAGCTTTGAATCAGCAAGCATTGTTCTAGCCGTCTCGATTAGTGTCCGGTTTTTGCATTCTGCGACTCCATTTTGCTGCGGAGTGTACGGAGCACTAAACTCATGCAATATACCTCTTTCATCACAAAATTCTTCCATCTTGTTGTTCTTGAATTCAGTACCATTATCACTTCTGATTCTTTTGATACGCCTTTGGTAAAGATTTCAATTTTCTTGAACAACGCCATCAAACTATCAAACGTTTCATCTTTCGACTTCAAGAATGATACCCACGAAAATCTGGAATAATCATCAGTAACCACAAGACAATAAACATCTCTTGTAATACTTTTGATATTCACAGGACCAAACAAATCCATGTGAAGTCTCTCCAGAGGTCTTGAGACTGAATTCACTTGCTTTTTAGGGTGTGACTTTTTCTTCTGCTTGCCTTTGACGCAGCTAATGCACTCCCCTTCCAGATGAAAACCTTTCACATGAACACCAGTAACCAAATCATTGTGCACCAAGTGACTCATTTTTCGTAAGTGAATATGCCCCATCTTCCGGTGCCACAATCTTGATTCTTTCTCTGTTTCTCAAGACACAAAACAATGAGCCTGACCCGTGGTTGTAGTAGCTACGCTCATGTCCAACACGTACAGATCATTGACTCTTGGTGCCCTCATGATAATCCATTCTTCAGGGATAACAAATCCCGGCTTCAATATCAAACATTCTTTGTCAGTGAAGTGAGTGGTATACATCCTGTCATAGATCTGCGAGATACTCAGCAGATTGTTCTCCAGCTCAGCAATGTAGTTAACTCTTTCAAACGTCACAATCCCATTGGATAACGTTCCTTCACCAATAATCCTACCACCTTGATTACCCGCGAATCCTACATAACCTCCATTGAAATTCCTAACATCATACAACAATGCAGTCTTCCCTGTCATATGTCGAGAAGCTCCACTATCCATAATCCATCGTGAAACTAATCTCGGAAGTTCCTACACATATCACAGATTGATTTAAAACACATTTCAATAAAGATGCCGATTCATGCTTCGCGATCAAGGAAGCTCCGGCAAGTCAGGTTTTCATTCAACGAAGAATATATCCACCCAAGCCTGACCAGCCTTGGGTGTTACCATGTTGCCTTCAATTTTCCCATTTTGTTTCTTAAGATTTTTAGCTTGAAGTGGTGGAAAATTTGCATCATCCACAATTGGGACTGAATTCACCACCTTTTTCACTTGTGAAGTTGAAATTTGTTTCTCTGTTTTAGGCTTCCAAATTTGTTGAGATGATGCAACCCGTTTGTAAAACTTGTCACTTTTAGTTACCATATTTTTAATAGGTTCATTTTTGACTTTGATGTTTTCATTTTTCAAAACCTTTTTCTCTACAAACATTGGAGCTTTTCCTTTCTCATCAACTTTCTTTTTCTGAATCTTCACAACTTCAGTCTTAGGCTTCAAGTTGGTACACTTTCGTGCAATATGTCCAACTTGATTACATCTGAAGCATGTTCGAGTGTCAGCTACTCGACTTGTGCCTTTAGACTGAGGCTGTGACGCTTTCTTCTCAAAGAACTCTTCATTTGATTTTGAAAAAATCTTTTTCTCTTCATCAGAAAGTGAACTTGAACTGTTCACAAACACTTTCTTTTCAACAAACTTCTTGTGTTGAACATTTCTCTTTTGATAACTCTTACCACCCTGATAACCACCCGACCAATTGTTTCGATTGTTTCGATTGTTGTTATAAAAACGTGGTGGAACAACAGGTTTCTTTTAATAAGCTTTATCTTTCTCAAAATTCATTTGCCTTTTTGTTTGTTTTAAACTTTTCACTTCAGCCAAATCGATTTCAACCATTTTGAACACATTTTTCAATTTTGAAACATTTACATTCTCTAGAGGAAACTCAGAATCCGAATACAACTTATCAGATCCCGACATATTGTACACGACAAGAGTAGGTTCATCATTTAAGTTGTTTTTGGACTTCTGTCTCGGAATGTATTTGTCCAAGAAACATCCATCATCTTCAATTGAATCATCTTCAGACATCAAAACACTTTCTGCTGTGCTTTTAACAATCTCTGTCTGAACACTATTATCAGCCGATGAAGAAGAAAAAGTAACATCAATTGAATCCGGAAGTTTTACTTCATTTTCTTCTTCAAGATCAACCAACCCAGATTGCTTTTTCGAATAATTGTCTAGAACTGGTGGTGGAACTTGATGAAAACCCACCTCGGTTCCATCCGAAAAGACAACTTCGCCAGCTTTGTTTTTGCCTATGGGTTTTGGAATAATATGTTGCAAAACAAAGCTTGCGGAGTTGTAACTTTTTAGCTTCAACTGGATTCGCTCATTTTCAATTTCAGCTTCTTGAAATTTAAGCTTTAACTTTGCGATTTCATCCAGTTGTTGATTGATCAATTCTTCTTTTAACCTAAGCATTGTCGACAGATGAACATTTTCTTTATATGTTTTACCATTTCTATCATCATTATCTTTCATTGTGCTTTTAAGTTTCTCAAATTTTTTAGTGATCTGACAATTTTCAAGAACTAACCTTTCATTTTCTTTCCTAACCTTTTCATGGTCAATTTTATCATTTTCAATTTTGTTAGTTAATTCTTTTAACCGTTCAGTTGAAGCTTTCACCATTTTATCACGATCAAGAATTTGATCCTCAACACTTCTGACTCTAGCAGTCAGATCTTCAACCTTCTTACCGTTGAGATAAGTGATTGTGCTACAAACTTTGCATTCCTTGATGCAATTTTTGCAGTCAACATCACCATTGACTTTCTTACCTGACTCAGTCGTTGACGCATTTGAACTGACCTGGCTTTTAGACTCAGAGACGGATTTAGAATCTACCTCAAGTGCCTTAGCAGCCAGCACCTTGTCAGTCATCTTTCCCATGTTTTCAGCATTCAACTCCTGTATCGTGTCAATGATTCCATTGTCAATCTTCTTTGATTTCTCTTTCTCTTCTTTCTCCTTCTCCTCTTTCTCTTTCTTTTCTCCACTTCCCCACCATTTTCTTTGCCAGTAATTATCTTCTTCTTTTATTTCTTTGATTATGGTTTCCAAATCAAGAGTGTTATGGTCAATAGCAATGTTTCCCTGGGGGTCAAGATAACATTCCCTATCTGGATCCCATCTCCTTGCTCTTTTTGCCTCAGAAAAGATACCAGCTATTCTGATCATTTTGTTCGTAGCTAACAAATTTCTGTGACCATACTTCTGTTCTTCAGTTCTGTTGTCTTTCCAAGGAACAGGTTCAGATTTTGCCATGAATGCAAATCCAACCGCATTCTCCTCAGGTAACAACTCGCTCCAGTCGTAACCTTCATCATCGTGAATTACTGCTAGAGCTCTAGATTTCTCTTTGTTATCCTCAAGCTGCTTCATTCTCGGCGGTTCTGATTTATACTGATGATAAATCTCCTTCTTGTAGTAATCTTCTCTGAATGGGTTCTCAGATTCCTCAGCATACGCATTTCGACATTCACGCTTAAAGTGACCTTTCTGCTTGCACTTGAAGCACGTCACCTTAGACTTGTCAAAGCCTAACTTGGTAGAAGGTCCACCAACAGACTTTCTTCCTGTAATCTCCATGAAACGCTGTGCCCGACGAACTGCACTGGCCATACACCACCTTATGTCGATCAATTCCATCTCCTCCGGATCGATCTGATCATAATCTTCCTTTGTCAGATTGGTGTTGCCTACTTCCCTGCTACAAGACTTTCATATGATTCTAGCACAGACGCTAAGAAAACCATCTATTGCTTTGCTGACTCCTCGCTGAAGTTTTGAGCGTTCTTTAAGTCTACAGCGATGTTGCATTGAAATAAATTCTTTGCATCAGACTAGTTTACAGATGACGAAGATACACTGTGAAATCCACTGCTTTGACTCTCTTTGCTTGAAGTGTTGGAATTCTCAGCAGAAAACGCTGTCTTGGGAGATGTATTCTTTGGCATCATGCTTTTTGGATAATACAAATCCAAGTTCTGCTGGTAAGACGAATGATTTACTTTGTGTGTCTTCTTTAACTCCAACTCGTGACTCTCTAGTCTCTCAATCAGCAAATCTACAGTCAACACTTCTAGCGGCATGATAGTATTTTTCAGCATCAACGCATAATATTGCCAATCCATCTCATCTGGAAACGCATCAAATAATTTGTCGACTAGCTCTTCTCGAGAATAAACGATTTCATGTCTCGCCAGTTCCAGCTTCAGGTGCCCAAATCTCTCAATCATTTTAGAAACTGATTCATTCTTTAAACACCCAACCAAATCAAACTCTTTTCTAAGTAGTTTCTTTTTGTTTTTCACTATTTCTGTACTTCCTAAACATTTGGTTTCTAACTTTTTCCAGATATCTTTAGAACTGATGTACTCGATCAAAGATATTATATCTTCTCGAACAGACTGAAATAGCTGTGCAATGCATTTTTGCTCAGCGACAAATGCCTCTATTTCTTCAGGTGATGTTAAGCTTTCACCAGTTTTGCCTCCGTCATTGTATCCATTCTTTAGACTCTTCCAGCTAGGATAAGCAAAGGCCCTCAACCAATCTTCAAACTTCTTGGCCCACCGACTGTACTCTTCGATAGCCATCAATTTCGGGGGTTTGTTATATGTTCCAAATGCACTTTCAACTTCCAAAGCATCCGATAACTTTTTTTTTGTATTTGGCGTGTTCTCATTGGTGTTGCTAGAAGAAGTATCGTCTCCAGAATTTCCAGCAAAGGCATACAAATCGCTAAACGGGTTCATGAATATATCATCCATCTTGCACGTACCTGAAAAATCAACAAACACTTAGAAAATTTTTCGAAATTTTGAAAAACAGCTAATTCAAGCGGAATCAGCTTTCGAGCGAAATCAACAGAACTGTTTAAGCGAAATCAAACAGTTAATTTCAAGCGAAATCTGATTCAAGCGGAATCAGACTTTTCGTTTCAAGCGAAATCTAAACTAATCTGATTTCGAGCGAAATCAGAAGATAACTTTCAAGCGGAATAAGAACAGATCTTAATTCGAGCGAAATCAGATAAAAACTTTCAAGCGGAATCTGAATTTTATGTTTTTACAAGCGAAATCACCGAACAAACTTTTCAAGCGGAATCAGGTTTTTACCCATTTTTTACCATTTTTAATCCGTATTTTAATCTGATTCTTTCGAAGGTTTGTTAATACTATGTTTTACACAATATATTCGAAAATCAAGCCATTTCAACCGTTGGAACTAGTTCAAATCAGAAAAGTATGAGAAGAAGAGAGTAGAAATGAGAAGATCCGGTAGAATCAAGCTGCTATTTTGACAACCCGAACTTTTCAGGTTAGTAATGTTTAACCTCGTGATCTTAACTCCTCGTTATTCCTCTTTAAAGCGTTACACGCTCAGTGTTTGTATGATTCTGTAACCGTATATTAGTGCATCGGGCCACATCTTTGTGCAACATGTTCGAGTGGACCGTACCCAAAACCCTTGTGGTCCAATAGGAACATATTGGGCTGAAATCGGCCCATCATAGTAACAGTTTACTTAAATCTTGTGGCAACCTAATTAAATGGTGGCAACCTAATTAAATGGGCTTGAGCCAATTTTGGCCAAGGTGGGTAACCGTCCCAAACTTTTATCAATGTTATTGCACGTAACTTTTAATTAGCCAAAATCTCTATTAATTGTAGTATGACTCTCGGCCTATTTACATTTGCAATCTAGCCAATGTGACACCCAAATCCAAGCTGGACCACCCCCCTTAATTGTTAATGTGGACAGTTTGCTAGGGGTTGTTGGCAGCCTATTCTACTTGGGCTTAAGCCCAGGGTCACGGCCAACAAGGAACCGCCCCAACTATCATCTTTTATTTATGCGCGTATCTTGTTATGGTAACTGGAACTCTAAACACAACCCTAAACACCCCACCCCCCTTGAAACCGCGAAGGCAGGAGAACCCCACTCTTCCAAGTTTGCGTACGACTGAAGAAACCCCCACCCTTCGTGACATCACATTCTTGGATGAGGCTTGTTGGGTTAGTGAATTATTATGTTTAAGTTGTATGGATAGTTGTTGTGTATGACTTGATCGCATGATGTTAGGGTTATATTAGACATCTTGTTAAATTTCCTGTGGTAATTGTTATCAACTTGTTACGAGAATCAACCGAAGGATTATTGCGAATATGTTATTTTTTAGATATTAAAGTTATGAATGCATGATAGTGGTGATAGGTATGACTTCTGATACATGTTACAAACTTGGAGAGAAAGGTTGAAGTATGATCTCTTGGTGATGTATGTTTACATTATTATTAACAGTTTAGGTTGAATGTTTTGATTAATGTGTGTGGTAAATTGTAATGGTAATCCACTATTATGAAAAAAAGGGGTATATGGCTTGCATGCTGAACATTGGGATCTTTCGTCAAGAAGGGGGTCCCACTGTGATAGATATGGCGGCATGTATTCATGTTTGTAAATATGATATGTGTGCATGTCATTAATATTGGATTACAGTTCACGTGATATTAATGAGTAGTTGTCATCGGCCCATGTAAGTACAAAACACAATTCAAGGAGCCCATGTGGATAAGTACTAATTAGATTTGGTCCAATCAATTTTTAGTATTATTTGGTCCAATCACTAATATTGAATTAATTAGATGTACACACTTGCATGAATATTAAGAGTTGTAATTTAATACTTGGGAGGTGGACATGCAAACGAACTATGGTTGGAGGATGCAACATCTACTATGTAATATTATGATATATAATAATGTTGGATTGCATGATGAATTGTTACAATGTGAATGTTTTATATGCTTGAATGTTAACTGATTTAATTGATCGAACAAACCGATACGTGTATTTAATTTCCTTGTTTTGTGGCCGATTGTAACTGGTTAAACTAAACCGCACACAAGTAATGGACCGTACATTTTTCAAATGGTGAATTGAATGCTAAGTGTCAATGTGAAACTTGAACGAGAATTGGTATATGTATTTACATGTGTGCTAATTGCCTAATATGTGTTACAAAGTGGTGTGTAAATTATGAAATATGATGACTGAGTGATTTTACGCGTATGTGAAACTGATATTTATGTGATAACCGTATTAGGACTTGGTTGTCACACGTGAAACAAGTAATATAACATACCGAGCAAACCTAAGGTGAGTTCACTACACTTTTCTAAGCATGCGTCCCGGTGGTTTGGGACATCTGGTAAACGTTTCTAAAGGGAATACTGGGTAAACTGTTTATTTGGGATGTTGGTTATTGAACACAGTATAAATCATGTAAGACCCCATACATCTACCGTGTTGCTGAAGAAGCAACGAGGTATTTAGTTGATAGCGCTATTAGGTTTGGCACCCTCACACCGGGCCGAAAGGACGGGCGTGAACTAATTACCTGGACTTCATGACCAATGCCTAGTTAGAGGCATTGGGGTTGGGCATTCTCATCGTGTACATATAAGACCCCTTACATCTATTCAAGGTTGTTTGATACCTTGACATCATGACCAATGCCTAAATGGAGGCATTGGGGTTGGGCATTCACATCTAGTCGCCACATACGGTAATCGAGTAATAACAACATCAAATCAATTTGTTAAATTGTTTTATACATGTGACTGATAACTAAACACGGTAACAAAACTTTGAACTCACCAGCGTTGTCTGATACACGTTTTTCTGCATGCTTGTAGGCTTATAGGTACACGTCATTGGAACTTGCTGTCTGGGATGCTGGAGTGGTCATGGGTCGAGATACATGGAATCACAACACAAGTCTAATGGTTTACTTACGCGTGGTTTATTAAACACTTAATAAATGAGTTATGCTTCCGCTGTGTACAATGAATTATATGTAACGTTTCGTAATACTTTATGATAATGAATGAAAATATATTTATATATACTTATGAGTTCAATGTGATTGGTGGCTAAGATCCTGGTATGTCACACGCCCCGCGGTGTTTCCGCAAGTGGTATTTTGGGGGTGTGACAGTTTGGTATCAGAGCCACTGGTTATAGTGAACTTGATTTTAAAACATTTTTTTGTAAAACCAGACTATAACCGAACGGTTCTGAAAGCAAGAATCCGACCATGACACTCAGCTCCAGATTGCAAGGTTAGTCTCTCGTTTACTCGTTGCACTGCATAACTAGTGAACACTTACATATGATATTGCATGTGACTGCACGTTTAGCACAACAGTATGAATTCATTACTTGCATGTGTTATGTGATTGGTAGTGTGATGTTTTCTTAAACACTCATGACTCGCGCGTTGTGATGTTATTTGCTTTCTACTCGAGGTTGAGGAACCATTTGACATGAGTTAGGAGGAGCTGAGATGAACATGCAAATCACAATATTATTGTGGGTGCACACATAATAATAATGTGGGGTGCATGTGAGTCCCAGTGAGGCTTAGCGAGTGAAAAAGGGGTTATGTTCTGTTATTTAATCAGTGAGAAACGTAACAAATCTATAGGAGTCCTAGCAGTGATTGCCTCCTACTTGAACGTGATCTTTTCACTCCTCTCTCTGAATCCTTTTCGAATCTCGATGCTATAGAGTATTACCTGAACACCCATCTGAACGCCTAGCGAACTGTTTAGAATGTTAGGTGCTTGTACGAACGTCTCTGTGATGGATGTCGCAGCGTCGAATGATTGGTCTATACCTTTCTCACCCTTCTTCGTTGGCTGGAACTTAACGTATTGACGTCTTAGACCCGGAAGTGTGATCACTTCTGCAACGCTCTGGGAATATACCGTGTATTACTCAGTCAACTCGCAAGAACGATGGAGAAAAGGATGAGCGTAGTGCCTTACCAACCTTAGTATTTGGACGACCCTGATTACCAGCAACGAACATCAGCAATTGACGCCAATCGAATCTTTAACCCTAGATGGCGACTCATGGGAGTCGACCCTTACAAATCAATCGGGACATAAGCGACGACAACAAATTATAGTATGGAATGTGTGACTACCAGCACAATGGACAGCACCTTAGGACGTGGCACAGAAATGTGAAGAGGTGGACCCTGTTGGTGAAGGATCGTAGGACTCCGTTTTAAGCAACGGAAATAGGGGTAACAGTCACGGAAAGATCAAGGAACTCGCAATCGTAGCTTTCAGTATGGAAACAAAGGTAACTTTGGCAAGGATGGACTGTTATTAAGTCAAAATGTTAACAACCAAGGGAACGACGACAGTACTGGAAATCCTGGTAACGAACACAACAACACTGGAAACGATGCTCATGGAAGGGCATATAGGATTGGCGTGAGCAACGCCAGGAGTATAGCAACATGGTGGCTTGGATGGGTCGCTTCGTCTCTGTTCTGTTTGACTTGGATGCTTCTTGGAACCGAACCTATTGTGGAATCAACTGATGGCAAGTCTAATGAAACCTCATATGTCCGTTGGAGTATCAACCCGACCTTGTGGGACAAGTATTCGACATCGACCATCCTTCTGCTATCCTCGATAACCTTGATGTAGTAGTTGGTATGGATTGGTTATCCATACATCATGCAGATATACCTTGTGAGAAGAAAACCTTGCATACCCCTCTCCCTAGTGGAGAATCGTCATCTGTCCAAAGTATCAGAGTTGTGTAAAAGGTAGCATCAATTCTACAATGAAGCCCAGAAGTGTCTACGGAGGGATGACCCCGCCATTGTTAGCAACCGTTACTGATGTTAAGGCTAAGGAAAAGAGGATCGAGGATCCGCCAATTGTTCGTGACTCCTCTCCGTGTGCAATCCGAGGAACTTCCAGGTTTACTCCCACACTTTTAGGGAAGAATCCCAGTTTGATCTCATGCCCGAAGCAGCCTGATTACCCGTACTCTTTACCGATTTGCACCAGGAGGGTTGCAAGAACTGTCTAATTAACTACAGAAACGGTTGGACATGAGTTTCATCGGATCTAGTTTATTGCTTTGGAAAGCCCTAGTTATATCCATGAGGATAAGTCTTTTCGTATGTATCCTGATTATCGAGAACTTAACAAGGTGGCAGTCAAGAACTGTTTGCCTCGACCATGTATTGACAACCTATCGACCAGTTGCGAAGAACAAGCTCCCAATTCGAGGATTGACTAACGAGCAAGCTATTGTCAGAAGGAAGTCTAAGGGGAGAATGTCCCTACAACGGCATATCAAACGCGGTGTGGCCAATTCGACGTTGTATTCCTAAACATTTGGGCTAATCATCACCCTGGTAGCTATATGGATCACATGAATCGATTATGCTTATTGACGACGCGGTGAACCATTTCCAGGAGATAGGAGCATCATGGACAACATCTGTATCTTATGTCAGAGCTCCTGAGGGAGGAACCATACCGTGTGAAGTCTTGTACAATGTAACATCTGGATTTGAGGGACACGTTTTGAGCATGTAACCAACGAAGTGGGGACATACGGGGATCTTGTTAAGATCCATTTTGTTAGAAACTGATTGACACCAAAGATCCCTTCGAGGATTCAGTGGTATATCATCATGGTTCGAATCAGAGTCACAGTTACACGTCGACGCAACACGAGAGAGTGATGACTTACGTAATGGAGTTACAAAGAGGAACTGCACGACACACAACCGACAGTGGAAACCGTGGTCTTTGGATTTACTTGGAGGCATTACTTGGACAATACCGAATGCGTTACTTAGACCGATCACAAGGGCCTCCCGTGTTCCCTGGTTTCGAAAGAGCTAAATTAGTAAATGGCATCATTGGATGGAACTTTTGGGAGGATTACGACTGTGGAACTGAACGTGAGCTTTGCAGCTCACTATCGACTCTAACTTACCTGATCAGACTCGCTCTGTTCAAACTGGAGAACTAACGAGGGAGAGTTTCCAAGTTGAGTCCATGCGAGGCATGGAGGAGCAACTTTAGCAAGACGAACGATATTCACTACCTCATGGAACGAAGGTGAATCTCATTTCACGACAGCAGTAGGGAAATTGTGTTGAGCAAAGCACATTTTGAAGAAAGATGTTTGGATCTGTAAGCCTTGTGCTAATGATTGGGCATGAAAATCCGCCTGGCAATGTATGTGTATGACGTTTGATTTGTGGAAAAGTCAAGGCGAAGTATCAGAAACGGCAACACCCATATGGAAGATGGGAGCACACTGCAATGGATTTTGTCACTAGTCTACTCACAACTCGGAACAGAAACAGTAACACATGGATGATCGTTGATCACCGCATGTAGCCAGCACACCTTCTTGCAGTCAAGGGAACTGACGAGTCTTCCCAGCTTGTGAATATTCATCTGGAAGAGACGGCTTTTAGGCACGAGGTGCCAACTCTTGTTACCCTTGATTTTGAGTTATACCCAACTTCAGGTACGCAATACGCACACCTTTGGCTCACATCTAGACATGAGCATTACTTATAACTGTAGGTCAACCGAGCAGAGTAATGAACCATCTGGACACATGAAGACATGCTGCGAGCATGTGCGTGATCGACCTGCATTCGAAACTCTCGGGAAGATTATTGAGATTACAAATCGTGTGGCGACAACGCGTGATCACTAGGAAACCTGATAACTTAGGAAATACCGGAAGTTCGCTACAGGCAAACGTGTCATATTGGAAGTCTCACCGTGGGAGGGTGCGGTACGCCTCGGGGAGGTTGGCGAGCTTAACTTACATCATGTTGGGCCATACAACATTCTGAGAAGAATCGGTAGCGTGACCTACAAACTTGACTTACCTGATGATTTGGGTAGCGTACGTGATGGCATTTATGTCTCGAATCTACGGTAGTGTTTGTCCGATGGAACGCTTGTGATACCCTTATTAGAGTTTGAGATTAAGGACAAGTTGCAATTGTTGAGGAATCTATTGAAATCATGGACCACGACGTCAAGATTCGTTAACATAGTCAAATTCGAATCGAGAGAGTACGTTGGAACTCAAGACGTGGACCGGAGTTCACGTGGGAGCGCGAGGGCCAGATGAAGCTTAAATATCCTCATTTTTTTTTCCTGATGACCAATCTAATTCTGGTAAAACTGATGAATTTCGGGACGAAATTCCTCTTCAAGTTGGGGATGATGTGGCACCTGAGAAAAATCCGCAACAATCTTGATTTCTCACTTCACTCCTCTGTGCCATTTGGGACGAAATTTCTTTCAAGTTGGGGATGATTTGACAACCCGAACTTTTCAGGTTAGTAATGTTTAACCTCGTGATCTTAACTCCTCGTTATTCCTCTTTAAAGCGTTACACGTTCAGTGTTTGTATGATTCTGTAACCGTATATTAGTGCATCGGGCCACATCTTTGTGCAACATGTTCGAGTGGGCCGTACCCAAAACCCTTGTGGTCCAATAGGAACATATTGGGCTGAAATCGGCCCATCATAGTAACAGTTTACTTAAATCTTGTGGCAACCTAATTAAATGGTGGCAACCTAATTAAATGGGCTTGAGCCAATTTTGGCCAAGGTGGGTAACCGTCCCAAACTTTTATCAATGTTATTGCACGTAACTTTTAATTAGCCAAAATCTCTATTAATTGTAGTATGACTCTCGGTCTATTTACATTTGCAATCTAGCCAATGTGACACCCAAATCCAAGCTGGACCACCCCCCTTAATTGTTAATGTGGACTGTTTGCTAGGGGTTGTTGGCAACCTATTCTACTTGGGCTTAAGCCCAGGGTCACGGCCAACAAGGAACCGCCCCAACTATCATCTTTTATTTATGCGCGTATCTTGTTATGGTAACTGGAACTCTAAACACAACCCTAAACACCCCACCCCCCTTGAAACCGCGAAGGCAGGAGAACCCCACTCTTCCAAGTTTGCGTTCGACTGAAGAAACCCCCACCCTTCGTGACATCACATTCTTGGATCAGGCTTGTTGGGTTAGTGAATTATTATGTTTAAGTTGTATGGATAGTTGTTGTGTATGACTTGATCGCATGATGTTAGGGTTATATTAGACATCTTGTTAAATTTCCTGTGGTAATTGTTATCAACTTGTTACGAGAATCAACCGAAGGATTATTGCGAATATGTTATTTTTTAGATATTAAAGCTATGAATGCATGATAGTGGTGATAGGTATGACTTCTGATACATGTTACAAACTTGGAGAGAAAGGTTGAAGTATGATCTCTTGGTGATGTATGTTTACATTATTATTAACAGTTTAGGTTGAATGTTTTGATTAATGTGTGTGGTAAATTGTAATGGTAATCCACTATTATGAAAAAAAGGGGTATATGGCTTGCATGCTGAACATTGGGATCTTTCGTCAAGAAGGGGGTCCCACTGTGATAGATATGGCGGCATGTATTCATGTTTGTAAATATGATATGTGTGCATGTCATTAATATTGGATTACAGTTCACGTGATATTAATGAGTAGTTGTCATCGGCCCATGTAAGTACAAAACACAATTCAAGGAGCCCATGTGGATAAGTACTAATTAGATTTGGTCCAATCAATTTTTAGTATTATTTGGTCCAATCACTAATATTGAATTAATTAGATGTACACACTTGCATGAATATTAAGAGTTGTAATTTAATACTTGGGAGGTGGACATGCAAACGAACTATGGTTGGAGGATGCAACATCTACTATGTAATATTATGATATATAATAATGTTGGATTGCATGATGAATTGTTACAATGTGAATGTTTTATATGCTTGAATGTTAACTGATTTAATTGATCGAACAAACCGATACGTGTATTTAATTTCCTTGTTTTGTGGCCGATTGTAACTGGTTAAACTAAACCGCACACAAGTAATGGACCGTACATTTTTCAAATGGTGAATTGAATGCTAAGTGTCAATGTGAAACTTGAACGAGAATTGGTATATGTATTTACATGTGTGCTAATTGCCTAATATGTGTTACAAAGTGGTGTGTAAAGTATGAAATATGATGACTGAGTGATTTTACGCGTATGTGAAACTGATATTTATGTGATAACCGTATTAGGACTTGGTTGTCACACGTGAAACAAGTAATATAACATACCGAGCAAACCTAAGGTGAGTTCACTACACTTTTCTAAGCATGTGTCCCGGTGGTTTGGGACATCTGGTAAACGTTTCTAAAGGGAATACTGTGTAAACTGTTTATTTGGGATGTTGGTTATTGAACACAGTATAAATCATGTAAGACCCCATACATCTACCGTGTTGCTGAAGAAGCAACGAGGTATTTAGTTGATAGCGCTATTAGGTTTGGCACCCTCACACCGGGCCGAAAGGACGGGCGTGAACTAATTACCTGGACTTCATGACCAATGCCTAGTTAGAGGCATTGGGGTTGGGCATTCTCATCGTGTACATATAAGACCCCTTACATCTATTCAAGGTTGTTTGATACCTTGACATCATGACCAATGCCTAAATGGAGGCATTGGGGTTGGGCATTCACATCTAGTCGCCACATACGGTAATCGAGTAATAACAACATCAAATCAATTTGTTAAATTGTTTTATACATGTGACTGATAACTAAACACGGTAACAAAACTTTGAACTCACCAGCGTTGTCTGATACACGTTTTTCTGCATGCTTGTAGGCTTATAGGTACACGTCATTGGAACTTGCTGTCTGGGATGCTGGAGTGGTCATCGGTCGAGATACATGGAATCACAACACAAGTCTAATGGTTTACTTACGCGTGGTTTATTAAACACTTAATAAATGAGTTATGCTTCCGCTGTGTACAATGAATTATATGTAACGTTTCGTAATACTTTATGATAATGAATGAAAATATATTTATATATACTTATGAGTTCAATGTGATTGGTGGCTAAGATCCTGGTATGTCACACGCCCCGCGGTGTTTCCGCAAGTGGTATTTTGGGGGTGTGACAGTTTGGTATCAGAGCCACTGGTTATAGTGAACTTGGTTTTAAAACATTTTTTTTGTAAAACCAGACTATAACCGAACGGTTCTGAAAGCAAGAATCCGACCATGACACTCAGCTCCAGATTGCAAGGTTAGTCTCTCGTTTACTCGTTGCACTGCATAACTAGTGAACACTTACATATGATATTGCATGTGACTGCACGTTTAGCACAACAGTATGAATTCATTACTTGCATGTGTTATGTGATTGGTAGTGTGATGTTTTCTTAAACACTCATGACTCGCGCGTTGTGATGTTATTTGCTTTCTACTCGAGGTTGAGGAACCATTTGACATGAGTTAGGAGGAGCTGAGATGAACATGCAAATCACAATATTATTGTGGGTGCACACATAATAATAATGTGGGGTGCATGTGAGTCCCAGTGAGGCTTAGCGAGTGAAAAAGGGGTTATGTTCTGTTATTTAATCAGTGAGAAACGTAACAAATCTATAGGAGTCCTAGCAATGATTGCCTCCTACTTGAACGTGATCTTTTCACTCCTCTCTCTGAATCCTTTTCGAATCTCGATGCTATAGAGTATTACCTGAACACCCATCTGAACGCCTAGCGAACTGTTTAGAATGTTAGGTGCTTGTACGAACGTCTCTGTGATGGATGTCGCAGCGTCGAATGATTGGTCTATACCTTTCTCACCCTTCTTCGTTGGCTGGAACTTAACGTATTGACGTCTTAGACCCAGAAGTGTGATCACTTCTGCAACGCTCTGGGAATATACCGTGTATTACTCAGTCAACTCGCAAGAACGATGGAGAAAAGGATGAGCGTAGTGCCTTACCAACCTTAGTATTTGGACGACCCTGATTACCAGCAACGAACATCAGCAATTGACGCCAATCGAATCTTTAACCCTAGACGGCGACTCATGGGAGTCGACCCTTACAAATCAATCGGGACATAAGCGACGACAACAAATTATAGTATGGAATGTGTGACTACCAGCACAATGGACAGCACCTTAGGACGTGGCACAGAAATGTGAAGAGGTGGACCCTGTTGGTGAAGGATCGTAGGACTCCGTTTTAAGCAACGGAAATAGGGGTAACAGTCACGGAAAGATCAAGGAACTCGCAATCGTAGCTTTCAGTATGGAAACAAAGGTAACTTTGGCAAGGATGGACTGTTATTAAGTCAAAATGTTAACAACCAAGGGAACGACGACAGTACTGGAAATCCTGGTAACGAACACAACAACACTGGAAACGATGCTCATGGAAGGGCATATAGGATTGGCGTGAGCAACGCCAGGAGTATAGCAACATGGTGGCTTGGATGGGTCGCTTCGTCTCTGTTCTGTTTGACTTGGATGCTTCTTGGAACCGAACCTATTGTGGAATCAACTGATGGCAAGTCTAATGAAACCTCATATGTCCGTTGGAGTATCAACCCGACCTTGTGGGACAAGTATTCGACATCGACCATCCTTCTGCTATCCTCGATAACCTTGATGTAGTAGTTGGTATGGATTGGTTATCCATACATCGTGCAGATATACCTTGTGAGAAGAAAACCTTGCATACCCCTCTCCCTAGTGGAGAATCGTCATCTGTCCAAAGTATCAGAGTTGTGTAAAAGGTAGCATCAATTCTACAATGAAGCCCAGAAGTGTCTACGGAGGGATGACCCCACCATTGTTAGCAACCGTTACTGATGTTAAGGCTAAGGAAAAGAGGATCGAGGATCCGCCAATTGTTCGTGACTCCTCTCCGTGTGCAATCCGAGGAACTTCCAGGTTTACTCCCACACTTTTAGGGAAGAATCCCAGTTTGATCTCATGCCCGAAGCAGCCTGATTACCCGTACTCTTTACCGATTTGCACCAGGAGGGTTGCAAGAACTGTCTAATTAACTACAGAAACGGTTGGACATGAGTTTCATCGGATCTAGTTTATTGCTTTGGAAAGCCCTAGTTATATCCATGAGGATAAGTCTTTTCGTATGTATCCTGATTATCGAGAACTTAACAAGGTGGCAGTCAAGAACTGTTTGCCTCGACCATGTATTGACAACCTATCGACCAGTTGCGAAGAACAAGCTCCCAATTCGAGGATTGACTAACGAGCAAGCTATTGTCAGAAGGAAGTCTAAGGGGAGAATGTCCCTACAACGGCATATCAAACGCGGTGTGGCCAATTCGACGTTGTATTCCTAAACATTTGGGCTAATCATCACCCTGGTAGCTATATGGATCACATGAATCGATTATGCTTATTGACGACGCGGTGAACCATTTCCAGGAGATAGGAGCATCATGGACAACATCTGTATCTTATGTCAGAGCTCCTGAGGGAGGAACCATACCGTGTGAAGTCTTGTACAATGTAACATCTGGATTTGAGGGACACGTTTTGAGCATGTAACCAACGAAGTGGGGACATACGGGGATCTTGTTAAGATCCATTTTGTTAGAAACTGATTGACACCAAAGATCCCTTCGAGGATTCAGTGGTATATCATCATGGTTCGAATCAGAGTCACAGTTACACGTCGACGCAACACGAGAGAGTGATGACTTACGTAATGGAGTTACAAAGAGGAACTGCACGACACACAACCGACAGTGGAAACCGTGGTCTTTGGATTTACTTGGAGGCATTACTTGGACAATACCGAATGCGTTACTTAGACCGATCACAAGGGCCTCCCGTGTTCCCTGGTTTCGAAAGAGCTAAATCAGTAAATGGCATCATTGGATGGAACTTTTGGGAGGATTACGACTGTGGAACTGAACGTGAGCTTTGCAGCTCACTATCGACTCTAACTTACCTGATCAGACTCGCTCTGTTCAAACTGGAGAACTAACGAGGGAGAGTTTCCAAGTTGAGTCCATGCGAGGCATGGAGGAGCAACTTTAGCAAGACGAACGATATTCACTACCTCATGGAACGAAGGTGAATCTCATTTCACGACAGCAGTAGGGAAATTGTGTTGAGCAAAGCACATTTTGAAGAAAGATGTTTGGATCTGTAAGCCTTGTGCTAATGATTGGGCATGAAAATCCGCCTGGCAATGTATGTGTATGACGTTTGATTTGTGGAAAAGTCAAGGCGAAGTATCAGAAACGGCAACACCCATATGGAAGATGGGAGCACACTGCAATGGATTTTGTCACTAGTCTACTCACAACTCGGAACAGAAACAGTAACACATGGATGATCGTTGATCACCGCATGTAGCCAGCACACCTTCTTGCAGTCAAGGGAACTGACGAGTCTTCCCAGCTTGTGAATATTCATCTGGAAGAGACGGCTTTTAGGCACGAGGTGCCAACTCTTGTTACCCTTGATTTTGAGTTATACCCGACTTCAGGTAGGCAATACGCACACCTTTGGCTCACATCTAGACATGAGCATTACTTATAACTGTAGGTCAACCGAGCAGAGTAATGAACCATCTAGACACATGAAGACATGCTGCGAGCATGTGCGTGATCGACCTGCATTCGAAACTCTCGGGAAGATTATTGAGATTACAAATCGTGTGGCGACAACGCGTGATCACTAGGAAACCTGATAACTTAGGAAATACCGGAAGTTCGCTACAGGCAAACGTGTCATATTGGAAGTCTCACCGTGGGAGGGTGCGGTACGCCTCGGGGAGGTTGGCGAGCTTAACTTACATCATGTTGGGCCATACAACATTCTGAGAAGAATCGGTAGCGTGACCTACAAACTTGACTTACCTGATGATTTGGGTAGCGTACGTGATGGCATTTATGTCTCGAATCTACGGTAGTGTTTGTCCGATGGAACGCTTGTGATACCCTTATTAGAGGTTGAGATTAAGGACAAGTTGCAATTGTTGAGGAATCTATTGAAATCATGGACCACGACGTCAAGATTCGTTAACATAGTCAAATTCGAATCGAGAGAGTACGTTGGAACTCAAGACGTGGACCGGAGTTCACGTGGGAGCGCGAGGGCCAGATGAAGCTTAAATATCCTCATTTTTTTTTCCTGATGACCAATCTAATTCTGGTAAAACTGATGAATTTCGGGACGAAATTCCTCTTCAAGTTGGGGATGATGTGGCACCTGAGAAAAATCCGCAACAATCTTGATTTCTCACTTCACTCCTCTGTGCCTACTTGTCAAATTTCGGGACGAAATTTCTTTCAAGTTAGGGATGATTTGACAACCCGAACTTTTCAGGTTAGTAATGTTTAACCTCGTGATCTTAACTCCTCGTTATTCCTCTTTAAAGCGTTACACGTTCAGTGTTTGTATGATTCTGTAACCGTATATTAGTGCATCAGGCCACATCTTTGTGCAACATGTTCGAGTGGGCCGTACCCAAAACCCTTGTGGTCCAATAGGAACATATTGGGTTGAAATCGGCCCATCATAGTAACAGTTTACTTAAATCTTGTGGCAACCTAATTAAATGGTGGCAACCTAATTAAATGGGCTTGAGCCAATTTTGGCCAAGGTGGGTAACCGTCCCAAACTTTTATCAATGTTATTGCACGTAACTTTTAATTAGCCAAAATCTCTATTAATTGTAGTATGACTCTCGGCCTATTTACATTTGCAATCTAGCCAATGTGACACCCAAATCCAAGCTGGACCACCCCCCTTAATTGTTAATGTGGACTGTTTGCTAGGGGTTGTTGGCAGCCTATTCTACTTGGGCTTAAGCCCAGGGTCACGGCCAACAAGGAACCGCCCCAACTATCATCTTTTATTTATGCGCGTATCTTGTTATGGTAACTGGAACTCTAAACACAACCCTAAACACCCCACCCCCTTGAAACCGCGAAGGCAGGAGAACCCCACTCTTCCAAGTTTGCGTTCGACTGAAGAAACCCCCACCCTTCGTGACATCACATTCTTGGATCAGGCTTGTTGGGTTAGTGAATTATTATGTTTAAGTTGTATGGATAGTTGTTGTGTATGACTTGATCGCATGATGTTAGGGTTATATTAGACATCTTGTTAAATTTCCTGTGGTAATTGTTATCAACTTGTTACGAGAATCAACCGAAGGATTATTGCGAATATGTTATTTTTTAGATATTAAAGCTATGAATGCATGATAGTGGTGATAGGTATGACTTCTGATACATGTTACAAACTTGGAGAGAAAGGTTGAAGTATGATCTCTTGGTGATGTATGTTTACATTATTATTAACAGCTTAGGTTGAATGTTTTGATTAATGTGTGTGGTAAATTGTAATGGTAATCCACTATTATGAAAAAAAGGGGTATATGGCTTGCATGCTGAACATTGGGATCTTTCGTCAAGAAGGGGGTCCCACTGTGATAGATATAGCGGCATGTATTCATGTTTGTAAATATGATATGTGTGCATGTCATTAATATTGGATTACAGTTCACGTGATATTAATGAGTAGTTGTCATCGGCCCATGTAAGTACAAAACACAATTCAAGGAGCCCATGTGGATAAGTACTAATTAGATTTGGTCCAATCAATTTTTAGTATTATTTGGTCCAATCACTAATATTGAATTAATTAGATGTACACACTTGCATGAATATTAAGAGTTGTAATTTAATACTTGGGAGGTGGACATGCAAACGAACTATGGTTGGAGGATGCAACATCTACTATGTAATATTATGATATATAATAATGTTGGATTGCATGATGAATTGTTACAATGTGAATGTTTTATATGCTTGAATGTTAACTGATTTAATTGATCGAACAAACCGATACGTGTATTTAATTTCCTTGTTTTGTGGCCGATTGTAACTAGTTAAACTAAACCGCACACAAGTAATGGACCGTACATTTTTCAAATGGTGAATTGAATGCTAAGTGTCAATGTGAAACTTGAACGAGAATTGGTATATGTATTTACATGTGTGCTAATTGCCTAATATGTGTTACAAAGTGGTGTGTAAAGTATGAAATATGATGACTGAGTGATTTTACGCGTATGTGAAACTGATATTTATGTGATAACCGTATTAGGACTTGGTTGTCACACGTGAAACAAGTAATATAACATACCGAGCAAACCTAAGGTGAGTTCACTACACTTTTCTAAGCATGCGTCCCGGTGGTTTGGGACATCTGGTAAACGTTTCTAAAGGGAATACTGGGTAAACTATTTATTTGGGATGTTGGTTATTGAACACAGTATAAATCATGTAAGACCCCATACATCTACCGTGTTGCTGAAGAAGCAACGAGGTATTTAGTTGATAGCGCTATTAGGTTTGGCACCCTCACACCGGGCCAAAAGAACGGGCGTGAACTAATTACCTGGACTTCATGACCAATGCCTAGTTAGAGGCATTGGGGTTGGGCATTCTCATCGTGTACATATAAGACCCCTTACATCTATTCAAGGTTGTTTGATACCTTGACATCATGACCAATGCCTAAATGGAGGCATTGGGGTTGGGCATTCACATCTAGTCGCCACATACGGTAATCGAGTAATAACAACATCAAATCAATTTGTTAAATTGTTTTATACATGTGACTGATAACTAAACACGGTAACAAAACTTTGAACTCACCAGCGTTGTCTGATACACGTTTTTCTGCATGCTTGTAGGCTTATAGGTACACGTCATTGGAACTTGATGTCTGGGATGCTGGAGTGGTCATGGGTCGAGATACATGGAATCACAACACAAGTCTAATGGTTTACTTACGCGTGGTTTATTAAACACTTAATAAATGAGTTATGCTTCCGCTGTGTACAATGAATTATATGTAACGTTTCGTAATACTTTATGATAATGAATGAAAATATATTTATATATACTTATGAGTTCAATGTGATTGGTGGCTAAGATCCTGGTACGTCACACGCCCCGCGGTGTTTCCGCAAGTGGTATTTTGGGGGTGTGACAGCTATGGTATGAACTCCTCGTCCTGAGCTCTGATACCACTTGTTGGACCGTGTGCGTGACCCTAAACAGTCAGTAAAGGCAGTTCGTCTTTGTATACAGAGGCGGAATCAAAGTAAACATAGTCACAACAGCTTTATCCTTTCAATTTCCTTTCTATTAATACTTTCTGAGTAAATTTTGACAGCAATTCGACATCGACAGTATGACCAGATTCCGCTCCAACGTTACAAATGAAATCATCACACACATATTTAAAGTAGTTCTGATTCCGCTTGAAACTGTTCAAGCGGAACCCCATGATGACTGATCTCGAGCGGGATCACCATGTAGCATTTGGAGCGGAAACACAACTTGACATCTGGAGCGGAATTACAAGATATCCTGATTTCGCTTGAAATGACTTCTTGACATTTCGATCGGAATTACAATCTAAAACCACTTTTTCAATTCCAAACTCCAATCTAACCTATCTAGACCTAAGAGTCGATTAAGACGCAGTAAACAAACATTCAGTGCACCAACAAAATGTCTGGATAGCTTATGTGGTTTGTCTATATTTCACATTTAGTCCCCAACTTTCTAAAATTAGATTGTTATTCCCTATGGTTTGATAAATTGTTACTCAGATAGTGTCCCTGATAGTCCCTGGATGACCGTTAAGTTTTTTAGTTATGTTTATGTGAAATGACCAAACTACCCTTACTTATAACAATAATAATTAAAAAACTGAATTGGAGCAGAAAAGGATAAACCAACATCTGGCGAGAATCATGTGTGTCTTTTAGTCTAATTTTGTTTTGCATGTACATTGTGACCCTGGACATGTTAATTTCTTTTCTTGAACTTTGTCCTTAATCTGGAACCTCTAGTGTGAATGTGTTTGAAGAAGGATGTTGGTTCAAATATGATCAATTAATAACCATAGCCATGGAGCATGACGATGTTGTTGCTCTCGCCCGATGCCACCGTACTAGAATGTGCAAGAATCCCTACTTTTAGTCAACGAGGTACCGTCTGTGGAAGCTGATTTTACAATACGACAAGCTTTCATCATTGTCACTTTGATACAACAAGCTACAAGGTCCGATCCCAGAGAAGTACAGCGAAACAACGACATTGATAAGGTTGTTTCATGATGGAAATCACTTGAATGGAATATCGCCCAAGGAGTTTTCTCTGATAAATCACTTGAAGGTGGTCAGGACGGGATTGTGAACTTTTGAATTCTAGTTTGATGGGTCGGTGATCAATTGAGAAAGGGAAAGGATCGATTGAGAAAGGGTAAGACCTCACAGTGATCCATTGAGAAAGGGGTGTGGATCAATTGATGGGTCGGAATATGACGGTGTTAGAATAGGTCTTAGTCTATTACCGCGTGGCTGTATTAATACCGATCGTTACTACCTACCCCGGTTTTCGCAGGTGTGACAGTAAAAAAAAGAAGGTTTAACGTGCATTTGTATGGATTCTCGGAGTTGAAAAAAAAACCGACAATCACCTCCTCATTATTATATATATCAACTAATAACATTACTTTGCGCCAGTTTACTTTCGTTTTTATGGTTTTCTCCACAACAGTTTCTTGCTTTTCACTTTGGACAACATTTTTAGACCGGTGTTTGTCTCTTATGTTGCCATCAAATGATATTCCATCTATCAATCATAGTCAAATATTATCACTACATATGTATTAAAATTATTTATAAGATGTTGTGTTTGGTAATTTACATAAGAAAATAACATGCTTCATGTCATGTTAATTAGTAACTTTTTTATGGGCTTTTAAAAAAGAATTAAATTTTACTCAAATCCAAAGCTTACCATTTACAAAATTGTTTTTTTTTTTTCACGTTTTTATCTTTTACAATTTAAGGTCTAATATACTTTTCATCTTTCGCAAATTTAGTTTTACGTTTCATTCAAATGCGAGTTAACACGACGCAACGTGCGTGTGTGGTTCAACATTTTTACGTTTCGTTCAAAATTTTGCAAGTTAACATGGCGCAACACGCATGTGTGGTTCAACGTTTTTAGGTCTATTTTTTCGCGTTTAGCAGATTCGTTGCAATGCACGGGTTCTAGATAGACTTAGTTATTCGTATCTATATTTTACGTTTCAGTCTATTTTTTTCGCATTGACACGCCGCAACTTCAGTGTTGGTGGTCGTTGGCGATGGTCGTTGGCGACGGTGTGGTATTTGTGCTATTTGATACGGTTTTACGCCCCGCCGCACCGCGGGGGCCTTAATTCTAGTTTATATCAATACAAGTGTTTTAAAATGTTATGTTTGTGTTTTTCTTCCCTACAACCCAAGACATCATGGCTAAGTCCAAAACATGATGCCTACATGTCAATTCTTATGTCTTCTCATATTTCTTACAGGAAACTCACCCAATATATATATGTATATATATATCTATATAATGGAAGTATTTGGAGAAAACCCATGGTTATTATGGTTATTGAGAAAACCTAGGAAACTCTAACCTCCTCATATTTTTGGATTTTGAAAAAAATCACATGTAATATAAATGTTTTTAAGAGTTTTGAGCAAAAAAAAAATGCCACGAGGATATTTTTTTTAATAAACAAGCTTGGCACAACGCGCTGTAACATATGTTACACTAAAACTTGTTTTATTTTTTAAAAAAAGAGTTAATTACATAGTTAGTCCATGTGGTTTGCACAAAATAACATACTTAGCTACTAAATAGTTTAAAATCACCTTCTAGGGTATTAACTTTTCATTTTGTAACTTTTGGAGGTATAAACTTCTTGGGTATTAACATAGTTAGTCCTTATGGTTTGCACAAAATAACATACTTAAGTACTAATAGAATGTGATTTTAAACCTACAAATAACGTTAATACCTCCAAACGTTATAAAATGAAAAGTTAATACCCTAGAATGTGATTTTAAACTATTAGTATCTAAATATGTTACTTTCTGCAAACCACAGGGACTAACTATGTAATTAACTCTTTAAAAAATCAGGTCGGCACTTTTTTTTTTATTTGCTCAAAAACCTTAAAAACATGTATATGACATGTGTGATTTTTTTTTTAAAAAAAAAATAAATGTTTGGAGCTTAGAGTTTCCTAGGTTTTCTCAATAGCTAAGGCTTTTTATATATCCTTTTTCTCATATATATATATACTAGTCGTTTACCCGCACGATGCGGCGGTAAACATATCACTTAGGTTTGTGAGTTTAGGGATATGTACGGGGCGGTTCGTTTTGAGCCATAACCAAAAACAAATTCGTGAATCAACGGAAAACACAACACTTGTTAGTAATTCTAAGGGTGTGCATGAGAAGGTTCAGCTAAGTTGGGTCATAACTAAAATCTAAATTTTGAGTTGACGTATCATGGGGATTTAATGACGTTTATGCACCCACCTATTAATCACGTTCACACCAAAGAGATGAGTTTGGTGGCACTGCTTTTGTATTTGTAAAAATAATCTTTAATAACAATTAAGCCACATTTTATCATATGCAAGCTTTATCTTGGGAGAAATGAGTTGTTTTTATATTGTAGACATGTAATTTGCCTTTTTGTGCTTGTTTTCCCTTTTCTTACTCGGTGTTATAAACATATGTGTACTTTGTTGACGTTCGAATAAAAATTTATATACTTATAACATATTATAATTTCTTTAATAAAATGGTTTAGGAGGTTTTATACATTCCAAAATAGCTTTTGGGCTACATTGGACTCATACATGAAAGGCCTTATTTCCGATTTAGCTTAAATTTTAAAGACCAATCCATTAGAGAATAAAATTAGCCCGGTTGTTGACCCATTTGGTAAAAAAAGAAGTTGAGTGAGTACCATTCCATACATATGGACTATGTTCTCAAGTTCTACAAATTTTGACTTTGTTTGAGTTTGACCCATCCTTTATCCTTTATGGTCGTTTAACGGCTTGATTGTGTGTATCAAGTTCTACAATTTTTGATTTGAGGATGATACGTCTCCGACGGTGGTGGAGAAGAATCTTTGTTCATGGTGAAAAAAATAGATTTGGACATTTGTCATTCAGCCTTGGTAGAAATGAAAACTAAATAATGGTTGCAAGTCAATAGCTCTTCCATTGGTTGACATATAAATGTGCAAGGGGTGTCTTTACACTGATAATTTTTTTCCCCAGATGTGATTTTTTTCAGAAGGTTGAGTTATAAGCTTTAATTTGTGCTTATTAAGTAACAGAATTAGTCCAAGTTTGGATTCTGAAAATGGTTAAATAGTTAGTGTGTCAAATGTTTCTTTTTCAGATGGTGTTCCCTAAACCAAAATGTATATTTAAGAATTAGTGAATGGAAAATCAAAATAAAAGTTAGTGTGTCAAAAACAGTTGTCGTATTTAAAACGTTTTTTTTTTCTTTCTGAAATCAATTTTAAATACCTTATGTTTTATAAAACATAATCTTATTAGTTTATCATAATGCAATACTTAGCAATATACACAAAGCGGGTAAAAACCCATCGGAATCATCAGATAAAAATTAAGGAGTAAAAAATGCCATGGGAATTATAGCAGCTATGAGTAAACCTTGCGCCTCATGAAACAACTGATTGCTTGATAGCCCATTTGTTAGCGTTAGCGTTGGAAACCTGCATATGTCATTAAAGTATAAGTTAAATGATTGATCATTGCATATTGCATGTATTGAACCAAAATTATGAATCAAATTAGTCCAGAGTTCAGTATAAACTAAGAACAGAAAATTTTAACTTTTTTTTTAAATGAAAACAAACATAACATTATGGATACAGATTGTAATATTAGCTCTCATACAAATATGTCCCAGTAGTAGATGTCATTTGTAGAAGAAACTCACAAACATAAGATGCAAGTAGTGTTTGTTAGACGTATAAGGATACATATATGTTCGGCATTATATGTATACAAATATAGATAAGCTAGATATAGTTATTATTATTATTATTTATATTATAGGGCAGTTACAAAATAATCATATATCCCTATGTATGTACGTATATATATATATATCTGTATTACCAGATCTGTAATTATCAATTCATTCTATGAACATTATCGTTTAGGCCATCTTTAGAATTACGTTTACTTATTCGAAAGATTCCAACAAAGTGGTATCAGAGCCACAACATCCGATCCAAGAAATCCATTTACGTTAACAGTTACAATTCATTATCGAATTCAAGATCATGAATCAAACGCAAGGAATACAAACACAGATTCCCAAACTGACTGGACAGAATTATTATCATTGGCACATTCAAATGAAGGTATTGCTTGAATCACAGGAATTGTGGACGGTTGTCGATGAAGGGTATCAAGAACTGGGACCGAATCCGTCTGAAGAACGATCCGCTGCATACCGGGAATCAATTAAAAAGGACAAACGGGCCCTGCATATCATATTTCAGTCTGTAATCGACACAGTTTTTGAAAGGATTTCACAGGCAAGTTCAGCGAAAGAGGCATGGGTTATTCTTCATAAATCATACAGGGGAGAAACACGCGTAAAAACTGTAAGACTTCAATCCCTCTGATGTGAATTTGATTCTTTAAATATGAAAGATGGAGAATCTGTTGAGGAATACTTCAACAGAACGATCCATTTAGTGAACCAATTGCGGATGAATGAAGAAAAATTAGATGAACAGAGGGTTGTAGAAAAAATCTTACGTAGTTTGACTAGGAATTATGAATCGGTTGTTATAACGATCGAAGAAACAAAGAATCTTGCAGAAGTATCCACCGAAGAACTAATGGGGATACTTCAATCACATGAATTAAGACTAAAAAGATACGAAGATAATCCTGTTGAACATGCGTTTCAAGTAACGAATGTAAACCAAGATCGATCTAGGCAGCCGTTTAAGAACGAATCCACAGGAAGGGGACGAAACAAATATAAGGGCAAGAATTTCAATATGAATTCAATAAGATGCTTCAATTGTCATAAACTTGGACATACAGCCAAGTTTTGCCAACAAAAGGATGAACGCGAGAAAATGGATAATGCATTAATTCATACAGAAGATGATGCCGATGAACAAGATGACACTATGTTCATGATATTTAACATGGAGGAGACAGTCAAAAGTGACTGTTGGTATCTTGACAGTGGCTGCAGTAACCACATGAGTGGTAACCGAGAACTCTTCTCTCACCTTGATGAATCTTTAAAAAAGGAGGTGAGAAGAGGAGATGATAAACGGTTGGAAGTATTAGGCAGCGGAAATGTCTCTATTACTATTAGAGGAAGAGAAAGGAAGATACCAGATGTATTTTATGTAAAGGGGTTGAAACATAACCTGTTAAGCGTAGGTCAACTCATAGGGAAAGGATATGAAGTTGCGTTTAAAGGAGATAGATGCGTTATCAAAGATTCAAATAATGAATTTCTTGGTATTGTTAAGATGACCAACAATAAGATGTTTCCATTACATCCCGAAAGCGATCTGAAATATGCCATGAATATGACTACCTGTGATTCCTCACGTCTATGGCACAGACGCTATGGGCATGTGAACATGGATACTTTGATTGACATGAAAAACAAGGACTTAGTACTTGGACTACCAAAGGTAAAGAAGGATGATAGTGTATGCGAAGGTTGCATATCTGGAAAACATGCCAGGAAACCATTTCAAAAGAAAATGGTCTGGCAAGCAACTGAACCACTACAATTAGTTCATTCCGACATATGTGGTCCAATGAGAACAGAATCCATCGGTGGATGTAGATATTTCATCACATTCATCGATGATTACACTCGGAAGACATGGGTGTATTTTCTCAAATTTAAATCTGAGGCACTATATCACTTCAAGAATTTTAGAGTCTTGAATGAGAAGCAGTCAAATCATGTAATCAAAACTTTAAGGACGGATCGCGGAGGAGAATATTGTAGCAAATCATTTCAGGAATATCTGAGACTGAATGGGATTCGACATCAACTTACTAACAGCTATACTCCTCAACAAAACGGAGTAGCCAAACGGAAGAATAGGACTTTAATGGAACTAAGTAGAAGCATGATGAATATTAAGCAATTACCTAACTGTTACTGGGCAGAAGCGGTAGCATGCACTACTTACATCTTAAATCGAACAATTACGAAGACCAGACCAAACATCACTCCTTTCGAAGCCTGGAATGGACAGAAACCAAATGTAGAACATCTGAGAGTATTTGGTTGTCTAGCTTATGCTCTTGTACCCAAACAACACAGAGACAAATTATCCAACAAAACAATAAAAACAATATTTGTTGGATATAGTGAAGCTAGCAAGGGTTATAAGCTATATAACCCTCAAACTAACAAGATTATCATTAGTCGTGATGTGATCTTTGATGAAAATAAGAGATGGGTTTTCGAAGGTGAAGGATCAAATGCACCGTTTATTATTACTGATGGAGAGGAGATACCAATTCAACATGATGAAGAGAAAAACAAGAACCAAGAACAGGAAATTGATAACCTCACAACAGATAACGTAAACGGAGAACAAAATCAAGAAACTACCAATAATGATCAACAAGTTTGTAGTGACTCGGGGACAGATGAAGCACAACAACAAAGTGCTGATCGAGATCAACAAAACAATGGTGACACTTCATCTACAGATTCAGAAAACGAAGTCATTAAAACCAAAAGCATTAGAAATGTATATCGCAATACTAGAAAACTCTCGAATGCAGAGGTGTTACAGAAATATAACCAAAATCAAGTAGTGAATTTTGTTCTCTATGCAAGTACAGATCCGACGAGTTATGAAGAAGCAAGTAAAGATACAAAATGGATAGAAGCAATGGACAGGGAAATGGACTCCATTAATAAAAATCACACTTGGGTACTGGTGGATCCACCAAAACATCAGAAGCCAATAGGAGTGAAGTGGATTTATAAAACAAAATATGATGAAAAGGGAAATGTAGACAAATACAAAGCCAGATTAGTAGTAAAAGGATACAGGCAGAAATATGGAATAGATTATCAAGAGGTATTTGCACCCGTAATAAGGTTCGAAACAGTTCGAATAGTGTTAGCTCTAGCTGTACATTATGGATGGTATCTTCATCAAATGGATGTTAAGACAGCTTTTCTAAATGGAAACTGAATGAACAAGTCTACATAGAACAACCTCAAGGATACATTAAACAAGGAGAAGAACAAAAGGTATGTCATCTCCAACGAGCTCTCTATGGTCTAAAACAAGCACCAAGAGCATGGTACAGTCGCATAGACTCATACTTCTTACAACATAAATTTAAGAAAAGTGCATATGAGCATACTTTATATATAAAAGACACTAACAAAGGGAAGTTAGTGATATGCTTATATGTCGACGATTTAATCATTGCAAGTAATTCCATGCACTTAATTACGAAATTCAAAGAGTCAATGAATAAGGAGTTCGAAATGACTGATATGGGAAGATTACATTATTTTTTGGGCATGGAAGTACTTTATGAAGACGGAAATATCATACTCTCTCAAAGGAAGTATATGAAAAACTTATTAGATAAATATAAAATGACACAATGCAATACTGTATCCACACCTATGGAGTATGGATTGAAATTATCAAAGGATGACCCAGAAGAGTTTGTAGACGAAGGTGTGTATCGAAGCCTAGTAGGAAGTTTGATGTATCTTACCAACACAAGACCAGACATCATGTTTGCGGTCAGCAAAGTTAGCAGATTTATGGAAAACCCAAGGAGGAACCACTGGGAAGCAGCTAAACGAATACTTAGATACATCAAAGGAACACAAAATCAAGGAATTACATACTCCAAAGGAGGAAAGAAAGTTCTTGTAGGTTTTAGTGATAGTGACTATGCAGGAGATATGCATGATAGCAAGAGCACCTCCGGATATATATTTCATTTAGGTTCAGGTCCCATCTCATGGCAGTCAAAGAAACAAAAGTTAGTGGCTTTATCTTCAACAGAAGCAGAATACATGGCTTTATCATTAGCAGGTTGTCAAGCTTTATGGATCAAGGGAATTTTAGATGATCTGCAAGAAAATAACGTTTCCTCATTTCCTTTATACTGTGATAATAAGTCCACAATATGTTTGGCAAGGGATCCTGTTTATCATGGAAAGAGCAAACATATAAGGGTTAAATATCACTTTATCAGAGATCTAGTCAAGAAAAGAGAATTAAATGTCATCTTTTGTGCAACGAAGGATCAGATAGCTGATATTATGACGAAAGCATTACAACCAAAGGACTTCATTAGACTTAAAGAGCTTCTTCGCATGTCACCTGAAGTAATCTAGCTTACGGGAGGGTGTTAGACGTATAAGGATACATATATGTTCGGCATTATATGTATACACATATAGATAAGCTAGATATAGTTATTATTATTATTATTTATATTATAGGGCAGTTACAAAATAATCATATATCCCTATGTATGTACGTATATATATATCTGTATTACCAGATCTGTAATTATCAATTCATTCTATGAACATTATCGTTTAGGCCATCTGCAGAATTACGTTTACTTATTCGAAAGATTTCCAACAGTGTTTACTTGGATTTCTATTGAGAAACTAAGCTAAATATAAAATTTAACGGATGAAACTAATCCATTGGAAACATGTATATTGAGAAACTTAACTAAAACAATTGAACATCAAGAAAAGAAAGATCTTTAATTTCTAAGCTTTTCGGCTCACCAAACTACTTCTTTAGGTCACTAAGTTACCACTACTGGTGACCAATGACAGCGGTTCGGTGGTTCAACCGCAAGTCGACGAAAACCGGCTGGTTTAATCGGTAGCGATCCGGTCTCAAAAGCATGGAACTTATATTGTTATTATTATATTGTTATGGAAGCAATATAACGTTTTTGACACTAAATGAACAGAAAAAAAGGTAAAATATAAAGCAAAAGATATCCGATTATGACCTGTTACTCTATCCGCTCATTCTGTTACATCTAGCCAGAGCCGGCCCTGAGAATTCCTGTACCCTGTTCGAGCTCGAAAAAACGTGTCCTTAGGCCTTAACTGAATAAAAAATTTAAACTAGTTTTTTATACAACTTTGAACCGTTGACAAAAATATAGCATTCGATAAACAATGCAATTAAGAAAATACAAAATATAGTATTCTAATGAATGACATACCATAAAAACTAATAAGCTAATAGCTAACCAATGATTCGTGAAGCCCTCCTTGCATTCTTGATAGCAAATTGTTTAGGAGCCATTAACGTCTAAATAATCGACAAAGTTTGTATCAAATTAAGTTAACGCCTAAATAATGATCGACAACAAAAGGATCCTAAAATTATACGAGAACTGATGTTTACCTGAATACGAGAACTGATCCGTGATCGAACTGTGAACTGATCCATGATCGAAGGCTGTGAAATCGAAGGCCTGTGTGTGAAATCGAACAAAAACTTAAAATGATGATGATGAAATCGCTCTCTGCTGATTTTTAACCATTAACAAACAAAACATTCATCAAAATTCAAGGTTAAACATAACCAATCATCCAGTTCTCAACTACAAGCATTGTAATCAGTTAAATAATCACATAAAAGGAACATATAATACAAACAGAAAAACAAAAAAAAAGAATGTACCTTTCTTCTAGAATTGGGAAAAGCTCTCTCCGGCCCTGCGAGTGACGTTCTAATACCCACCGAACTAGTTGCCGCCCATTTCTATTTCTTTATTATTATTAGTTTTTAGAATTATTTGGGTATTGGGCTCACTAACCTAAAGGGCTAACTAATTTAAACAATATGATTTTTTTAAGTGGGCCTATGTTAATATTTGTTTGGCTATACCCTATTAAAAATCTTTTTTTACATATATAATATCGGATTTTTTTTTAAATTACGTGCCCTACGAAATCACGGGTCCTGGCCGGTGGTCCTCCCCGCCCACCTTCAGGGTCGGCTCTGCATCTAGCACTAAGCAATAAGCACCAATCAGGACAAGGGAGATTATCAATTACCTGGGCAAGGTAGTATAGATATTGTAGTACAGTTTCTGAGATCAATCCTTGTGCAATATTATGAGTTGTAAGAAATGACAGCTAGATGGTCAATGTCACCTGCCTGCATTGGTGAAATACCAACTTACAAGTTAAGCTAACAACCTATGACAAACAATAGTGAAGGACTCTGTATTTAGAAATACCACCCCACAAGGAGGACGGAGATGGTTGCCATGCTCTTAGATTACGAAGTTAAATAAAGTCAAAGATAACAACACAGGTGTGAATGATTAAAAAAAAATTGATTAATTCGTACACATACCTTATTTAGGGTATAGAGATTTGCTTAACAAAAACACACAAAGTATCAAGACGGGATTGAATATGCCTTTTTGGCTTGCTATCATCATCCAATAAATCCAATCCAACCACCTGCAATTAGAATCAAATTTCAATTAAAACACCTGAAAAGATAAAAAATTATATAATAAATTTGTAAGTTGGCTGCTAAAATCATACAAAGTGTAAAAAATTCTTCATTTCGTGCAGACAGATCAAAACAAACAAATTTGTAACCGAAGAATAATGGTATCATCGTCTGGATTCAATTTTCCTGCAATGGACATGTTGGTTCGTAGAGGATACCCGTTCAAACTCAGCCTCTTAATTTCAATAATATTATTCATAAACAATTTCTGATTGATATAGTCAGCTGCAAATTACATCATCTCCATCGACGGTGAAAAACAGATCAACCATTGGATCCTTATTCAGAAAAACGTTGACCAAGGATTTTCCGGTAAAGCATTGGGCTTCAAGATCTTTTACTTTGTAGAATTCACATGGAAGCTTGCCCTAGATCAATTTATTCAGAAAAAAAAACATATACTATTGTAATTTAATAATATAATCTTTGTAATCATGTCAATTGTTTATTAGAAAGACATCAGATCAAGTTTCTGAGATAACAACAATTTTGACCCGTCTATATACAAATGGGTCGATTTAAGTGATGCTTAAGCATATCAAAAGCAATTATGATCACATTTGGATGAATAATGGAATTTTTTATGGGCATTAGCTTTAAGACTTTTAACAAATTTCATGCCTCCTTACTACTGTATTTGTAAAGATGTTGATTCTAAGTAACAAGCATCGTCTATTATCAATTTGCTGTAAATCCATAATGTTGCTTCATAAAAAATATCCATATAGAGGAATAAAAGGTTAAACAAACCACATAATCTCCATTACTAAAAGACAAAAAGTTATTGTTATGTTGGATCCCATATTGATCCATCTTCGTTATGTTTTTAATTACTATCAACACCTATTTGAATAGAAATCGTATAAAAGAAATCAGATAACTGCAAAAGGTACAATACAAACCCTAGATCCGATATAAAGAACCAATTTGAACGACTCTAGTTTTACTCTCACATCATTCTAAAAAGATCTGAAATCCATAGTGGCTAGATCTGTGAAACAAATTTAATAGTAATATATGTAAATAAACTAACATAATATAGATTAATGTATGGAGATAGAACCTAAACTTCGAATATTAAAACTAAATTTCTCAAACAAATCCAAAAGCTTATTACAACATCTTTGTGAATTTTGGCCACGAACAATTGAATAATCCTGACACATCAACAATTATAGCTCCGAATTCACTATAAAAATCAAATTGATGATAAAATATCATGTAAATAGAAACGAAAACGGAAACAACAAATATGGATTCTCCGCCACTGCTAAATCCACCTGAGCACAAAACAAAATACATCAAAAATCACTTTATCTTTCTCTTAAGCTCTTTCCTTTCTCGTTCTTTCTCTGTTTCTCCTGAACTATCCTTTTCTAGTTCCCTCCTTCTCTCTCTAAACCGTAAAAACCTGAATTGTAAACACTTAAACTTTTAATTTATACAGGTTACATCAATTTCATAGCTACCACACAGTACAAACATTCATAACACATCCTCCTATTACTCCTTTTCTTACAGAGTATAAACAATAAGCGCGCACACACCAGAAAGTTTATTTTAAGCATACATAGCGTAAAGTACGGTACGCAAAATCAATAAAAATACAAAAAAAATACATAAACGATGACACACCTCGTATTCAAGCACCAACGCTGGAGAAACTGCTAATGGTTCTTAAGCTGCTTCATTTTTCGGCACTATATCTCACTCAAGACCCTAGAAAACAAACAAGAAAACCTTTAAACACAGATTACACAAAAGGTAGGAAACTGAAGAAACACGGAAATAATTATGGGGACTAATCAGTTTGGTTTATGTTTCTACCATAAAGGTTAATCTTCCAATTAATATCTGAGCTCTGACTTGATGTTTAATCCTGCAAAACAGAACACCGTCACTCGTCAAGAGGGGAATGTGGGGGTTTCCCTCTTAACCGGGCTTCGGCGTGAGAATAAGTGACTGCTTTGGGAGGATAATTAAGTGTTAAGAGTGAGAGTAGAGGGAATAGAATGTTTAACCTGTGGAATGAGGTCTCTATTTATAGCCGAAGAGGTGTAAGAGGATATGGGCTGATGGGCCTTGGGCCGATAATGGACAACATAACGGATATGCTCTGTCTCACCAGCGTCGACCGTTTAGTGGCTTCTAGAAGTTCTTCGGCGCTGGCGCGCCTTGATTGGAGCCACGTGTCATTGTTGTCGGCCCTGCTGTTCTTCTGCCATTAGCAGACAAGTGGAGATCGTGGGACAGATGTCTCCGTCCTCTGATTGGTGCCACGTAGGCGTCCTTAAGTACTTCTCGTCAGACGATCGTGGCGCATGATTGAACAGAGCCTGCTGGACGTTCATTGGCTCTTTTTCACTGCCACTTGTACCTTGTGTACCACCTGGGGCAGCCTTGCGCTGCTTCCACGTGTGGTTCTTGCTGAGCATTTAACTAACTCGCGCGGGGTTAGTATGTCTGTGTGCTCCTTTAGCATGCTAAGTGCTGATATCGGAGCTTCCTCTGGGCGAGCCCTCGCGCGACCTACAGCAGGAAAATGGTGCAACCCGCGTAAGGCTTATGGTATGAAGTTTATTGAAATAAGGAGTATGGTTCCACGCGCAACCTTGACGGAGGTTTACGCGGCTTTTTGGGACCATACCCCTTCAAGTCCCCCCAGTCCAGTGCTGCACCATGCGCGAGATAAGTGGTTGGAGCTCTGGACTTAGAAAAAATAAAAGTTGAAGGGAATGCTCTCTTGCTTTTGGTAGGTGTGGCGCGTGTTATCTTTGTTGTTTACAACTGCGCGGCTATCAAGGTTGTTTCCAGGTGATTCATT
This sequence comes from Helianthus annuus, assembly GCF_002127325.2. Classification (NCBI taxonomy): domain Eukaryota; kingdom Viridiplantae; phylum Streptophyta; class Magnoliopsida; order Asterales; family Asteraceae; genus Helianthus; species Helianthus annuus. The sequence goes on from NC_035446.2 coordinate 26,683,751, forward strand.
GGTCTTTTGAGCAGTCGCGAAGTGTTGTTAAGGCAACGTTACCTTGTGCGGCCTTGGTAGCTCTTGCATGAAGCTAGTTGTAATTTTATGGCGGGAAAAACTTCGAAATTTGAACTCTTACAAGTTGGTGAGAGAAGTCACTGATTGCGACGTCTGAGTTGAACCCTGGCACGGATGTCATCATGCCGACTGCGACGGTTACACTTCATGTCAGGAGAGTGAGGCCCACGCGCGCGTGGTAACCGTCACCCCTGCTTTTACACGTGACGTGGCAGCCTCTCGTTGGTCAGCTTAGCGGCGAAAGCGGCACGTTTACCCACCGCATTAAATGCGATGGGTATATATATCCGAAGAGATGTGAGAGGTTATCACTTCTCCTCTACTATTTCCATCTTTCTCTCTTTTCTTCTCTTCGAATCTTCAAATCTTGTAGCAGATCTTCAAGATATTTCTTCATATCCTCAAGTTTTTCCAGAAACTTGGATCTTTATTCACCATGACTGAAGAACATCAAGAGGGTGCTTCTGGAGAAGAGGGCCCTGTTCCCGTTCTCCGGTGGGATCTTGGTCTATTTGAGCAGATTGTTAGGAGTTTCCGATTTCCACCGGAGTGGGATGCACGGTATCCGGCCTAGAATCAGACGGCCGTCGACGCACTGCCGGGTTACATCACATTGTTTGAAGATTTTTTCCTTCAAGGCAACTTCCGGTTGCCGGCGACGAACTTCATGGGGAACATCTTGCACTTCTACAACTTCCATATTTCCCAAATGAGCCCACCTGGGATGGTTAGGGTTCGTCATTTTAAGTTCTTATGCCGAGCCCATGGCATCGAGCCATCTGTTGAGAAGTTCCGGGCCTTCTATCAGCTTCAACGGACAATGGGCTTCTTCTCGTTTGCCAACCGTGGTGCTGCAAGGAAGATCTTGTTAAACCCACCAAAGAGTTTCCATGATTGGAAACCCAAATTTTTCTTTATTCGAGAAGAGGTGCTTCCGATTGCCATGCCCTTCAGAGATTGGAGCGAGCCGGTGCTGAAAGAGGATCTTCCGATCCCAAAACACGAACGGTGGTATCAACAATTGACCCCTACCCCTAACCGGGTATTTGGGGAAAATGTATTGGTAGCGGCGCGCATGAGTGACCAGTGGTCACCGGACAGCAAGGAAGTGCCGGTTCTGAAGATTGGTGATCAAGGTCAGTTATTTTCCTACTTTCCCTTGTTTTATGCCTCCTGCTTTATTTTACTTATGCGTTTTGATGTGTAGAGGCGCAACTGTACCAAGCTGCCTTTGCTACTTTTGGAGGATCTATGGGCGTGCGCCCCCTTCGCGATGATGAGGAAAGCTGGTATGAGCAGATTAGAGGTAATTTCATGTACCCGGTTGCTGATGCATTTGCCTTGCCGCCTACCGCAACCGAAGGTGCGCAATTCCCTAAACCTCGTCCTTTGCGCTCTGTGACTTCTGCTGGGAAAGAGGTTGTCTATCTTTCCAGTGAGGAGTCTGTAGGGTCTTCAAACGGCGAGCTAAGTCCGTGGTCTAACATTTTTGCAGGTGTGTTGCGCGACCTGGGGGTTGACCCAGAAGAGAAGAAGAAAAAACCCTTAAAGAAGAAGAAGATAGTCAACTTGGATCCCGAGTGACCAGTAAGGGGGCTGGTAGTAGTTGCGCAACCGCTGGTGCTGCTGGTAAAGGTACTCTTCACCTTCGACAGAGTGACTTAAAGGATTATGTGATAATTAGTGATTCACTTAAAGGCTTGTCGCGCGCAGCTGAGACGAAGACTGGAGCGGGTGGTTCAAAGAGCTCTGGAAGCGCGGGTTCTCGTAACCCTGATGCTGGTGCAACTCCTTCCACTGTCGCGCATGAAGAAGAGGAGGCTGAAGAAGAAGAGGAGGCTGCTGAACAGTTGATCAGCAGAAAAAGAGTTAGAAGCGAGACCACCACTGGTGTGGCTTCCGCGTCGATGGTTGGTGCGATTCCCTTGGTTGGGAAAACGAGCAACTTGCGCTCTCTCTATAAATTTTCTCCTGGTAAGCTCTTGACTTCTCTTCCTATTGTTATTTTCTTTGCTTAATTACTTGGTTTCTGCAGAGATCAAGAAGAAAACCCTTGAGAAGGGGGTTACATTTACTGAGCCAGAGCCGAAGAGGCCGAAGATTACCATTAAATCTTCCCAGACTGTTGGGGTTGAGTCTGCTAAGGACAAAAATGTTGCTGACAGGGATGTGGCGAAGGCTGCTGAGGCGCAGAGAAAAGCTTAGGAGCGTCGGAAGAAAGTTGAGGAAGAGAAAAAGGCTGAAGAGGCGAAGAGGAAGAAAGCCTCTGATGTGGAGAAGGAGAGAGAGCAGAAGAAGGCTATGGAAAAGCCTATCAATGATCCGGAGTTTGAGATCACTAAGGGTCCTGAGAGGAGGAAAGAGCCTGAGGTTGCGAAGCCTACCCACCCCGCGCATACTGAGGTTATTGATCGCACAAAGATAATTTCTACCAAGGGGTCGGGTCGGTATGTTTCTAGTGGCGCAAGCTCTAGTGGCGCTGGGGGCTATAACCCACAAGTTATTGGGGCGAAGGATACCCTTGGTGATATCTACTACAAAAGCTATACCGAGGAAGAACGTGGTAATGCCCCTCACCAAGCTCCCTGGGGTTTGAGGCAAAGGGACACCTTTCAAGAATTTGGGCCTTGCCGCGATTGGTTCCTAAACTCCTTTACTCCTGGTGAGGTTAATCGGCAGAGGGCGAAGACCCATGAAAGCCTGTATCGAACTTACGTGATCGGGGAGGCCAATACTCGCGCCGCCAATCATCAAATAGTTCGTGAGTGGCGAACAATGGTTAGGGAGCGGGCGGATTGGGAGAGTTATCGCGAGCGGATGTTGAAGCGTATTAGCGATTTTGAGATGTCAAAAGCCGCCTTTGATGAAGAGAAGGCCAAGTTCGATGCCGACAAGAAAGCGGGGGAATGGGGGCGGGAGGGCCTGAAAAACAAACTTCAAGCTGCCGAACAGCAATTGGCTAAGGAGAAGGCCAAGTTTAAGCGCATATGCGAGAAAGATAATGAGCGCGCGTTCGCGGCTCGGAACAAGATTGTCGAGCTTGAAGCCAAGATTATTGAGCTTACTGCGAAGGTTGAGGATGCGCAAGCTGCGCAGGCTGCCAAGCAGCAGATTGAGGTTTGTAAAATTCATTCCCTTTCCTTCTATGTTGTTTATTGAAATAGCCTAAGTCCCTTGTCGCTTTTCAGGTTGAGTTGGCTGACGTGAAGTTGCAGCTGTCAAGCAAAGATAAGGATCTACAGGCCAAGGATGTCGAGATCGCTGAGCTGAAACGCCGCCTGAATGATCAAGTTGATAGATGCGAGTCCTTGGAAATTGACCTTGAAGCGAAAAAGGTTAAGGCTGCCACTGCTGAGGAAGCGCGTGCTGTTAGTACTGTCGCTCTTAATGTAGCGCAGACTAACTATTCTGAGGTGCATGGTATTGTTGATACGCTTGTCTCCGAGGCCGAGTGGATGCGCAGCCGCGGAGTAGTGCTGGTAAGTTTGTACTTTTATATATTTTTTTTGTACCTTTAATTTGCTAGGAGTTGTCTTTAATACGCAGCTTTCGTTATAGGTTGCCAATTCTATCCTTAACGCTGGAGAGCTAGATCGCGTTGTTGCTGCTCTAACAGATGCTGCGCGTGCAGTAGGTCATCGTGGAGGGTATCTGGAATGTGCGCAGCACGTTGAGGAGGTATTTAGACAGGAGTTTGACGTGAGCCATTGTTCGGTGACCGACCAGGCTAATGCTGAGTTGACGCGTGCTGAAAGTGCTTATGATAACCTTACACTTCCTGTGATGGACTTAGTCGTGCAGGCTCTAAAGCAAGACGACTGGTGTCAGCGTCTCAAGGCCATCCTCGATCCACCGATAACTGTTGAACTATCAGATGAGGAGCCAGCTGGTGATGATGGTGGAAACGATGACGATGACGACGGTGCTGACGGTAGGAATGATGGTAATGACGGTGATGAACTTGAATAGGCTTTGTTGATAGGCTTTGTGCCTTGTAACTTTTTGTTCGTTTTGATTGTAAACCTTTGCGCGGTCGCGCTTATTTAATGGACTTTTGTTCTTTCCCGTTACAATTATTGCAATGTTTTAGAAACTTATGTTAAGTTAGCTCGAATAAATGTAAGTGTCTCATGTGAGTACAATTGCCCGATCTCGCGCTTTGTTCGCGGAAGACCTTGGAGGCGCTTTCATTGGAGAGCTTGTAAGTTACTGGAGTGTTTTCTTGCTAACCAGAAGTTTAACATGCATTTGTAACGAAAGAAGTAATGGAAAACATGTCGTATGCTTTCATTGACTTGGAAACAGGCGCTTAGGCCAACATACATTAATTGTAAAGGGCGTATAGCCAACATAGGAAAGTAAAAGGCGCGTAGCCGATATTAGCAGTTAAAGGTTCAAGGCCGAGGTAAATTACATATAGCATTTGCGCAGTTGTTGCGCATTCCACGTTCGCGGTAAGATGTGGCCATCCAGGGTGCGTAACTTGTAAGCCCCTTTGCCTAGCACTTCGTGAACCAAGTACGGGCCTTCCCATTTGGGTGCTAGTTTCCCTGGGCGTTCAGCATTTGACGCTTCATTGTCTCGGAAGACGTATTCTCCTGGAGTGAAGGTACAGATGCGGACTCTTGTGTTGTAGTACCTTTCCAGTTGTGTTTTGTACTTGGCTTCTCTGATTCGCGCGATTTCGCGCCTTTCTTCTAACAAATCCAAGTCAAGACGTCGCTCTGCCTCATTGTCGATTGCGTTGACTGTCGTCAAGCGCGGGGAGGGTAGGCCAACTTCAGCCGGGATAACCGCTTCTGAGCCGTAGACTAGGCTAAAAGGGGTTTCGCCAGTACTTGTCTTTGGCATGGTTCGGTGAGCCCACAAGATATTTGGGAGCTCATCCACCCAGCCTCTGCACCTCGTGCCTAGTCGGGCCTTTTTCCCCTCGACAATACATTTGTTCACGCTTTCCACCTGTCCGTTGCCTTGAGGATGCGCGACGGAGGTAAAAGTGTGTTCGATTTTCATCTCTTTCATCCAATTGTGGAGGTCTTCTGACACAAAGTTGGTGCCGTTATCAGTTACAATCTTCAGTGGGAGGCCAAATCTGCAGATGATGTGTTCCCAAATGAACTTGTGCACCATCATAGCTGTAGTTGAAGCGAGAGCTTTGGCCTCCACCCAATTCGTGAAGTAATCGACGGCCACTATTATAAATTTGACGGAGCCAGGAGCCTTGGGAAGGGTCCCACCATGTCGATTCCCCACTGCTGAAAAGGCCATGCAGTGGATACAGGGATAAGGTCGTTCTTAGGGCGCAGGGTTTTTGGAGAATGTCGCTGACAGGACTAGCACTTGCGGATCTCCTTCAGGGCATCGACATCCATCCCTGGCCAGTAATATCCGGCGCTCATAATCTTTGCGACAACCATGCGTGGTCCTGAATGGGTGCCGCAGATCCCTTCATGAATCTCCCTGATCAAGTAGTTCGCATCTTGGGGGTCCACACAGCACAGTAGTGGCCCCAAGAAGGATTTTCAGTACAGAATACCGCCATTCATTTCGTAATGCAGGGCCTTGTTTTGAATCTTCCTTGCCTCTGCTCTGTTTTCAGGGAGTATCCCCTCTTGCAAATATTGGATTATAGGGGTCATCCAGGATGGTTGCCCCATCTCGATCACGTTTACTTGTCGCAGCAAGACTGATGGATTCTTGAGTACTTCGATTCTTACATCTTTGGCAAGGTGTTGAAAGGAAGTTGAAGCAAGCTTGCTCAAGGCATCGGCCGGTTTGTTTTCAGAGCGATTGATGTGGATTACCTTGTGAGACTGGAACTGCTGAAGCAATTCTTTCGCTTGCTCTAGATATAGGGCCATAACCTCACCCTTTGCATCGTATATACCGTTAACTTGGCTGGCTATCAGAAGTGAATCAACGTGTGCTTGTAAATTTTTAGCTCCCATTTTGATGGCGAGGCGTAAGCCTGCCAGAAATGCTTTGTACTCCGCCTCGTTGTTGGTGTTTTTAAAGTCCAACTTGATGGCGTAAGTAAATTCATGATTCTCAGGGCTCACAAGGCGCAATCCTGCTCCCGCGCCGTCCTCATTTGAGGCCCCATCGGTATAAAGCATCCAAGTCTCATTTGTCGTGTCTTTTTCAGGGGTCTCTATCAGCTCACACTCTTTGATTTTATCAACTGGGACTTCTGTGATGAAATCATCTAGGACTTGGCCCTTGATGGCTGGGCGCGGCCTGTACAAAATGTTGTGGCCTCCCAGCTCTATGGCCCATTTTGCTAACCGCCCGGACGTTTCTGGTTTCTGCAATATCGTGCCGATATGGAAGTTGGTAAGCACGGTTATCACATGCCCTCTAAAATATCTGCGCAGCCGTCGGGAGGCATGTAGTAGCGCGAGAACCAATTTTTCCATCGTGGAATATCTTGTTTCCGGGTCAGTGAGTACCCTGCTGACGTAATAAATTGGAGTTTGGACTCCATTTCTCTCTACCAGTAATACCGACCCTACTGCCTTATCCGAAGAAGACAAGTACAGTATGAGTGGTTCTTTTTCGAACGGTGCAGTCAGGGTAGGGAGCTCGATCAAACATTCCTTCATTTGCTAAAAAGTTGTCTCTGCCTCGGGGGTCCATTTGAACTCTTGTTTCTTCACACAGTTGCGCAACGTGCTGATAAAGGGGTACGACTTCGCGGCGTGATTGGAAAGAAAACGGTTAAGCGCGGCTAGGCGGCCGGCCAACCGTTGCATCTCTTTGATTGTTCGCGGCGATGGCATTCGCTCTATGGCCTGGACTTTCTCTGGGATTACTTTAAAACCACCGTTTGTGACTATGAAGCCTAAAAACTTCCCTTCTTCCATGCCAAAAGAACACTTGGCTGGATTCAACTTCATATTTACACTGCGCAATGAATTGAACGTTTTTTCGATGTCCTTCAACATTTGGTCCTCTTCGGGACTTTTAACCACTAGATCATCGATGTAAACTTCAATGTGCTTTCCGATGTCCCCCACGAAGGTCTTGTCCATCAAGCGTTGGTATGTTGCGCCAGCATTTTTCAGACCGAATGGCATCTTTGTGTAACAAAAGATTCCAAGATCGGTTCTAAAAGCTGTCTTGTCCTCATCTTCGAGCTTCATCTGGACTTGATGATAACCATTGTAGCAATCCAAGAAACACTTCCGTCTATATGGCGCGAGAGAGTCTATCTTTTTATCGATCTCATGCAAAGAATAGCAATCTTTAGGGCATGCCTTGTTGAGATCGGTATAATCTACGCACATTCGCCATCCACCATTCGACTTTTCCACCATTACTGGGTTCGCGACCCAACTCTGATAACGCACTTCTCGCAAAATCCCAGCCTTGAGCAGCTCACATACTTGTTTATTCATTGCTTTCGTTTTGTCTGCTCCTAAGCTGCACCTTCTTTGGACCTTTGGTTCAACAGAAGGGTAAGTGTTTAAGCAATGTACGGTTATGTTGCGCGGGACGCCGGTCATGTCTGTCGAGGTCCAGGCAAAGATATCCATATTTCTGAATAGTAATTGCTTTAAACGCGTTCGGATGTCTGACGAAATGGTGTGACACCTGTGTCACCGCGACCATCAAACAAATACCAAGCCGATGAAATATTGTATTTCATACTTGGGATCTTGTATAAATATGTGTATGTTTTGCACATATCAATTATTGTTCAATTTCAAACTCTACATTGCTTTCTAGAGCATTATACGCAAACTGGTGCGTAAACGTACTCAGTTTAATGCGACAAATACTCCGGAACATCGACATATACTCAACATACCTTAAATAACCTTTACATAACTTAGAAATAAGTTTTGAAGGCTTGGGTATAGCAAAAAACAAGTTAATTCGCTTACAGGGACTAAACTTGACAAACTGCGAAAGTATGCCAATTTGAACTGTAACGAACATTCCGGAACATGTTCATAAGTTAAACATACCCTAAATATCCTCTACATAGCTTAGAAATAGGCTTTGAGGTGTTTGGTATGCTAAAACAAACTTTTGGATCATTCAGGGACTAAAAGTGTCAAAAAGTGCACAAGTTTGCACTTTCGCGCATAACTTACGTTCTGAATACATCCGGACATCCAAAAATTTATGTAAGCATCCTTATATTATGCCTTAGTGTTGGGCATGAGAAAAATCCGTTCGTCGCGTCATTTGGATCGTCTTTCGCGCTTATGCGCATTCCGTCGTAATTAAGCGAACATCGCGATCGTACGGCCAAACGAACCGACATCCGACATATTTTTGGGCATGTTTCATGTCCACAATGTTTAGGCATCATTTTAGGGCCTTAAAGATGGCTTTACATGTCTTAGAAGGACTGGAAATAGCTTAAACACGCAACAGGGACCAAAAGTGTAAATTCTGCAAGTGGTGCAGATCAGAGAGGGCCAGGCGGCCCGCGTGAGTTTTGCCCAAATGTGAGGCGGGCCGCGTGAGGATGTCTGACAGAAGATTTTGCATTTAATGCAGAATCTGGCCTTTCGTTCGATCAAAGGGCGATGCCTTTTCACCCAAATGAAGGGCCAAGGGTCAAGTTCACTGAATTTAACCCCTGGACACATGTACGCACGAGATCAAGGCACGATATTCGATAAAACGATCCTAACAGTTCCACCTTTCCTATAAATACCCCCCCCCCCCTTTAGTGTAAAAATCACAAAATCAGGTCTTGAAGCTCTAAGTTGAAACCATTGTTTCATACCTGAGCTATTTGATCTTGATTTGCACTCGGGGACCCTCCGTAAGTCTTCTTTCGCTCTTTTATTCGCTTTTCGAGTCCGAAAGTCAACGTTTTGTTGACTTTCTGCATTGACCAGCTTATGGTCGATGCGAAGTTCATGGAACTTCATAACGTGAGCGTGATCACGATGGTTATGGTCCATAGTGACCATACCTACTGATCACCACGTTATCTAGGCTCAGTGACGAGTCGTAGTTTCGGCCAAAATGTGCATTCTTGCATATTTTGTAACCAAACTACTCGTGAGCATCAAGGCCGTTGGTTTTGATGTCAAACCTGTTTTCAAACTTAGTTAAGCATGTTCTAACATGCTTAGCTCGTCACTTTTAGTTTAGTGCTTATATAGGGTCGTGAGGTAAGCGATCTAAACCATCGCTTATACTTTCGAACCCGACCCATTTGGTCGGTCATTAGGACCTGACCAGACACATTAGGTGACCATAGCTATAACCTTCCGAGGTTATACCTTGTGGTCACGATGTTAGGCGTTCCAGACGCGTTCTACGCGAACGACGCGTAAGGTAGCATAAGCTACCTAAACGGGTCGTGATGGACCGTAAGCACTTAGGTTAAGTTTCATTTTAGTATGTAGGCTTTGTTAAACCATATTACACGAATCTCCATACTCGTTTGGTTTTCGAACCCGCGTACTGTCTGATCCTTCCGATTTGGTCCGGTATATTAACATAGCTACCTATTAGGTGCCGTTTGATATCCCGTGATCTTTAGCATTATCTGGTTATTATACAAGAACTCCAAAGCAATCTCAGGTGAGTACATTGAACCCCATCTTTTACATGTTTTCGAGGAGTCAATGTGAGTACATTGAACCCCATCTTTTACATGTTTTCGAGGAGTCAATGTGAGTACATTGAACCCCTCTTTTACTGTTTTCTAAACTGTTTTGGGGTGAAACACATGTGCCTATCTGTTACTTTCATGCTTTCCTGTTTTCACATCATATACTTGCTATGTTCAATAGTACATATATAGTACATGATTTCAGTGTGTTTATGCTATGTATGTCCATCGTGTGCATACTTAGCACAACACTTTACATTACATTTTTATGCTATGTATGCCCATTGTGTGCGTACTTAGTACATCGTTTTACATCACATGCTATGTATGCCCATTGTGTGCGTACTTAGTACATTGTTTTACATTACATGCTATGTATGCCCATTGTGTGCATACTTGGTACATTGTTGCACATTGCATTACTGTTGCATATGCTCATCCAGCATATGAACGCATCACACTACATTTTGAACCGTTGTACTCTACAATACATTTCATGCTACGTACGCCCATTGTGTGCATACGTAGTACATTGTTTCACATTGCATTACTGTTGCATATGCTCATCCAGCATATGAACACATTACACTACATTTTGAACCGTTGTAACCATTTGACTATGTGAACCGTCTTAACCCTTCAATTTCATGAACCGTCTGTAACCATTGAACCGTGTAAACCAGTTGTATCCGTTGACATGGATTACATTTGACAATAGACATTTGACTATACATGAACATTTCTACCGTTGTTAAACATTTCATCTTGATGGTTTGGTTTGAGTAAGTGATTTAAGTAACGAGGCATGTGTAATATGATACAAGCATGGTGGATACGCCGCTGGTACTTCCTATATATAAGTGTTTGTATGGTATTACATATCGAAGCGTTATTTGAATCATTTCAATTTGAAACATAGAACATTTTATACAAATAACACGCTTTTCACAAGACATTGATTTACAAACAACAAATCTTATACAAACTCTTTTTACATGGTTATTCAGTTAACCATGCATTTTTCTCTTATTTATACATATCATTTGATCTTACCGTTTTTCAAATGATTTACAAGACAAAGCAAAATACGAGGTTCATGACTAAACATTTTCTCAAACTCAAGTCATGAATTCCGTTTTCACAAAACCAATGTATCTCACAGGCATTTTTATGCTGACGTACCTATTTTCACATGTGTTTTCAGGAGATGATGCATAGGACTTATCAAGACATACTTAGGCGGACCTGTGCCTTAGTGACTTAAAACGAGACAAGAACTAGTTAATTTATGTTATGTACACTTTGATTCTTGTTTAGACAATGTAAACCTTCATGTTTGATTTATAAAACAAAACTTCATTTGCCATGGGTTTGAAACAATTGATTCTGTTACAACACTCCCCGACGTTTCCACCACGTTTTGTATGTTCTACGTGGTCGGGGTGTGACAAATGGCGTGGCCAATTGTCACTATTTGCTATGGGTATTTGCGGTTTAAAACCCATTTTTCAGGCTCGGTTGCTGAAACCTTCGCCGCTTTTGCTGGGCGCAATTCTTCAGTTGACATTACTTCTTTCTTGGAGTAGATGATTGCCACTCCCGTCTTGGTTGGGAACCCTATCACTGAATGTGGAGTTGAAGTAACCATGTTCAGCTCGCCTTGGGTTTCCCTCCCAATTAACACATCATGCCTCGACTTGACGAGCATCACCATGAAATTCACGCTTGTTGTTCTTGAATGCTTCCCTTCAGACAGTGTGACGGGGAAACTGATCTGACCTAGTGGGAAAACCATCTCGTTGCAAAATCCGGACAAACGATAATCAACTGGCTCGAGTCTCGCTTTGTCCTCTTCATCGAATTGGTTAAAACACATTTCATAAATGATGTCAGCTGTACTTCCTAGATCAATGAATATGTACTCCGTTTCATAATGGCCGATGATACCGGTAATGACGACGGGTCGTGTGGCGCGAGGACCGCCGCGCACTACCGGGAAAATGACTTGTTGCTCTTGCCATGAAGGCTCATAGGGGCGCTTGCCTTTCTCTTTTACGCTGTATCTCGGTCCGTTGACCATGTGGGTCTCTAAGCGTCGAACTTTCTTGTGATTTCCTTCGTCGTGACGTTGGAGCTGGCGAGTTTCTTTGCGCACGTTCTTCACCAAGTGGCTTAGCTTACCGCTCTTTAGCGCATTCTCAATCTCTTGGCGCAAACTATAGCAATCATCGGTCAAGTGGACAGTACAAGTTGGGGTCTTGCCCCTTCTTGTTTGTCATAGGTCTGGGAGCCTTGAAATCATGGTTCTCCGTCATCAATACCTCTTTTGGCGTTTTTATGAGCGGAGTCCAGTGCTTTTCACGATTATCATCTTTGACTGCTTTCCTGTAACCGATCCGGTCTATTTTTTCACGCGCGTCCTCTCTATAGCGCGGCCTTTCATCATGGCCCCTTGATCTCCCAGACTTCCAATCATTACCCTTGTATCTGTTACGCTTGTTGTTGTCGCGCGTGTTCCCTCTGGAGAATCGATCTTCAGAGTGATAACTTTTGTTCCCAGCGAGTGATTCTTCGGTTTGCGCAACAATTTTTGCGGCTTCCATGAGTTTATCCCATTCTTTTGGCATTCCGTCTTTGCCTGTGATAGTTCTGATGAGACTATCACAACGAATGGCTTTCTTGAAATGACAACGCATGAGTTGTTCGCTTACGCCGCCTATCTCCAAACATTCTTTGTTAAAACGGGTGATGAAATCTTCCAGACCTTCACCATCTCTTCGCCAGATGTCTTCTACTTCAGCAGTGTCGCGATGGTAGCGTCGTTGTTGGCTGAAGTAGCTCAAAAACTGTGTCTTGAAATCTACCCATGACTTGATCTTCCCTGGTGGAAGGCTGTCGAACCAGGCGCGAGCAGCCCCGGTAAGGGTTTGAATAAACAAGTGACACCACATAGGCATGTTCCAACCACCCATGCAACCTACGCTGGTGAAAGTTCTGACGTGATCATCCGGATCAGTCAATCCGTTGAACTTCCCGACAGTCGGAGGTAACTTTTCTCTTGAAAGCGGTGCGAGTGCGATTTTTGGGATGAATTTTGAATGCTCCGCAGCTTCCGCTGGCCTGTAGGCCCGGCGGAAATCCCTTTCAGCTTCTTCTGTATACCCGACATGCTGTCGCGGTTTGAAGTACTCGTGGTTCCTCTGCAAGCGATTGAAGACTGACGAGCCCTCGTCATCTTCCCAAGTTGGATCATTCGGGTCTGTCTCTTCCTATTCGTTGTTCATGTTGTGCGGCGTGAGCCGGCTATGAATAGGACCTCTTTGAAGGTTTGTCGGATAGTCGTAGTAGCTTTAGGTTTCTCCCCGTGTGTCGCGCGTGTCCTGCACGCTTAGACGCCTGGTAGGGGGTGGCCTACTGATTCTGCCTTGGAGATTTGGCGGTGGGGGCATCTGGCGTGCCCCCTGACTTTGAGGAGTGACCAAGGACAGTTCTGCCGTCAAGACTGCTTGCTGCGCAATCAGAGATTGGTACGCTGCGTTGATTGTGGCGATATTCTTGGCATACCATGAGGCTGGAGTTTCGCCTTCTGGTAGCCCTAGCAACGCTGAAACATTCTGAGGTGGTGTTGGGTTTGAAGGTCCCTCGCCGTTATTTCCTGGGGTGACCGTCTGAGTGATGCTCCCGCGCGGGCCCCCAGTATTGGTTACTTCGACTTCACCAATTTCTTCGATTTGCTGGGCTTGGAAGTTTTGGATTCCTTCACCCAACGCCGCGTTAGAGTTGGCTCCGAAGCCGAACTCGGGAATGATTCCTTGACCAGCCATGATCGAAGGAAGAAATGTCAAAAACTCAGAAAAAAGAAGATGAAAATGGTTGTAGAAAAACCGGTGGGCGCCAATGAAGAAACACGAAACTAATTATGGGGACTAATCAGTTTGGTTTATGTTTCTACCATAAAGGTTAATCTTCCAATTAATATCTGAGCTCCGACTTGATGTTTAATCCTGCAAAACAGAACACCGTCACTCGTCAAGAGGGGAATATGGGGGTTTCCCTCTTAACCGGGCTCCGGCGTGAGAATAAGCGACTGCTTTGGGAGGATAATTAAGTGTTAAGAGTGAGAGTAGAGGGAATAGAATGTTTAACCTGTGGAATGAGGTCTCTATTTATAGCCGGAGAGGTGTAAGAGGATATGGGCTGATGGGCCTTGGGCCGATAATGGACAACATAACGGATATGCTCTGTCTCACCAGCGTCGACCGTTTAGTGGCTTCTAGAAGTTCTTCGGCGCTGGCGCGCCTTGATTGGAG